>NW_015639194.1:0-448 GCF_001515625.1 Sinocyclocheilus rhinocerous
TTGAATAAACGAGCGCTGCAGGTTCAGAGTCCGGTGCTGTGCTGCGTTGTGTCCTGCTGTTACCGGGGAAACAGTTATAATGCTACCAAACATGCCACCTTCTGTCAGAATGAATGAGCATTTTCAATAAAACTGATGTTTTGTTCAGAGTTCAGACCAATGCAAAAATCGACCCATGTTTTTACCCTGCAAACACAGAGCTTTAAATGTGAACTGGTGGATCGATAAGAAGACAATGCATTATAAAAATCTAAATAGAAAAAGGGTGTGCTATATGTATGGTCTGCGATAATATCATAATTGTTGTTTTAACGATGTGCGATTTGATAATTATCAAGTATATTGCGAAAAGCAAACAAAACACCTACAGAGTGCATGCATACATTAGATGATGAAGTCTAGCAGGTTAGACTAGTGCGCGTGCGCATTTAGAGTGCGTTCTTTCACT
>NW_015639194.1:662-896 GCF_001515625.1 Sinocyclocheilus rhinocerous
CATTCTTTCACTGCATGAATCAGTCTATTAAAAAGTATTTAGAATTATCACATAATTCAAGATATGGGGCAGAAAATGTATACATTTATATCATTTCATAGAGTTAATATCACATGAAAAGTGCCGTTTTTTTCTCCAAAAGTAAGCATGATTACAAATGTGATCGTTTATTGAACTGTTGTATAAAATCAATAAGTTAATATTAAGAGACTTACGTTTTAGACACCATATTTC
>NW_015639195.1:0-535 GCF_001515625.1 Sinocyclocheilus rhinocerous
CATGAAAAATCATTCTCTTCACATGAGCAAATATGTGCTTGGCCCAAGCTCAGGCTGAACGGCACAGATTGTACTACGGACTGTTTTAATTAAGCAGTGTATCTAGATTCTATAGTGTATCTATATATTTGGTTGACTGTATTTTATTCTGATAATGAACAGGCTGCAGCGTTTGCAATGCTGTAGGACTATATGAAAGGTGCATTTCTCTCGTACTGCAGAGATGGCTAATCAGCATCGTCAACTTCATCTTTGCATAATAATAATAATGATAATAATAATAGCCTACAAGGAAGTAATAACTGACAACGTGCCGTTGAATTACGGAAAGAAAGAAAAAACCAAGGTGACCTTGACCATGAAGTTCTTGTTTGGCAAAATTAATATAAGCTATTCTGTGTCTTAAGACAAGTTAAGTTAGAACAAGTTCAATAAGCTATTCTGTGTCTTAAGATAAGTTAAGTTACACTGTAAAAAAAAATCTGTGACATTTACGGAAAAATACCGGCAGCTGTGGTTGCCAGAACTTCACCGT
>NW_015639196.1:0-522 GCF_001515625.1 Sinocyclocheilus rhinocerous
TAATCTGAAGAACATTCTTTCGCCACAAAGTACCTTTTGTGAAACAGCAAGGTTCTTCAGATGTTACTTTATGGAACCATTTAGACAAAAAGGTTATTCTATGGCATCGTGAAGCACCCTTTTTTTTTAAGGTGTAGGTCCTTAAAATAAAGTGCTACCAAAATGTTTCCTGTCATTCTAAACATGTATGGCTTTCTTCAGTGGAACATAAAGGATATATTGAGAAATGTCTATTTTTTTCCGTTTTTTTTTTTTTTTTTCAAACCCTTTTGATGATCAGAATTCTTCAAAATGTCTTCTTTTATGTTCCACTGAAGAAAGAATGTTATAAAGTTTTGGAACAACAATAACATGAGGGTGAGTGAATGATTTTGACGCAACCGGCCCAAGTTTGAACGTGCTTTTTTCTGATCCCATTCTTCTCCTTTTTCCAATTTCATATCAGCTCGGAGAGGCATTTATTTTTAAATAAAAATGAATAAAATATTCCAAAAGTGGAAATAAAGTGGTATTTATTATTGG
>NW_015639197.1:0-341 GCF_001515625.1 Sinocyclocheilus rhinocerous
AGTAGAAGTAATTAATTAAGAGTCATAAATTTAAAATACTTTTTTTATTCACTTTTTTTATTTCAAATACATTTATTCACGGCCATGTAAAAATGCAGAAAATACACTGCTCAAAAGTTTAGGATCGGTAAGATCTGTAAATGTTTTTGAAAGAAGTCTCTTATGCTCACCAAAACTACATTTATTTGATCAGAAATACAATCAAAGCAGTAACATTATGAAATATTACAATTTTAAATAACTGTTTTAATATAAAAAAAACAGTTTTACTATTATGTTTAATTTGAATTTTCAGCAGCCATTACTCCAGTCTTCTGTGTCATACAATCCAACAGAAATGA
>NW_015639197.1:1108-1587 GCF_001515625.1 Sinocyclocheilus rhinocerous
TTTTTTGTGGAACTTTTTTTAATGTTAAAAATAAATGTATGCTCTGTTGATGGCAGAGATACACAGAGAGTGACAAAGAGTGCAAATGAACTGCATGACTAAATGAGACAATGAGAGAGCAGTGGTTGATTGAGATTGAGATTAAGGGATAATTCATTTACAACATTTTCAAATTTCAGTTCTAAACACATGTTGACTCACATACATATCCATATCCAATATGTGTGTGTTGTGTTAATTTTTCCCACTTCAGCAACAGAAAGCATTATTGAGTACATAATTAAAAATGGTTTTAACACAAGGTTAAGTTATATTCTGGCAAAACACTGCAATATTACTAGGGGTGACCCGAATAGTCGACGATTCGATGCTTCGATAGGAGGAGCCTTATTCGACTACCAATCTTACAGTCGAATATTCGGGGGGTGTTATGGTCATGCTATTTTGACTATATGGGGGTGCTCAAATGTCTGATTTCA
>NW_015639198.1:0-254 GCF_001515625.1 Sinocyclocheilus rhinocerous
CCATGTAGTTACAGGGTAAGTGGCTACAACAAATTGCTCTAAAATGATTGTTTATACAGTAGGTCGTACATACATTATATATCAGGTAATGTATCAATAAACATGGTGGACTGTTTTATTTAATTAAAATATTGTTTGCAATTTACTTTAGGCCTACTGCTGGGTTAAATTAACCCAAAATGGGTTTTAAAATTAAAATCACACACAATATGTATGGTAACGCATTACTTAGTAACGCGTTACTGTAATTTGAT
>NW_015639198.1:409-587 GCF_001515625.1 Sinocyclocheilus rhinocerous
ATGTGTTCATGTTTTTCACCCACTGACTTAATGACTAGTTGATTAACTAGTAATGACTCGTTAAACTATATGGCCAAACTATCACGCCAATAAACACACAGTAATAAAATCTGAAAGTCAAGATTAAACTGTATATTATAGCTGTCACGAATCCGGTCCATGAACTTCCGTCTGCTTG
>NW_015639199.1:0-1052 GCF_001515625.1 Sinocyclocheilus rhinocerous
TTATGAAACAAATACAGATTGAGTAAAGCAGCTCTAAAAAGACAATAGAGTCATTATTCAGATCAATTCAGTTCAATAAGAGCACAGATTGGCAGGTAGGAAATGCACAGCTTTTCCTTTACGATAAAAATACAATAAATACCGTAATGCGTGTTATATGTGCAAACGGAAGGCTAATGAACACAAAAGCATTACGAATCACAAAAACAACATCAACAAACGAGTCAATAGCAAAATGACCTGAGATGTTGGTTCAATATGTCAGATGATGATCATCCTCTAAACATTGAGCCGTTGAGCTGCTCAGATTCAGATTCATTCAGTGAACGAGGATCATCTGATCTGAACTTCATCTGGACACCAGATTCAGGATCCCTGAGAGAATCAGATTCATTTAAACATGAAGATTCATACAGCTGAAGATTTACCCTGCGTTCCATTCAGAAGGGCTCATCCCTATACCCTAATCCCTTCAAAGGGTTTACCCTACGGAGTGAGAGCGTCAAAGGGTTGAAGTGTGTAGGGGACCAAACAACTGTTTCTTGAAGTGCCCCACACGGAGGCGCCGTCATTATGCAAAGATGAAGATTCATTTAAACATGGAGATTCATTTAAACATGGAGATTCATTTAAATATGGAGATTCTTAGAGCTTCTGTCTCGTCTGTATGTTCAAACCTCATCCGTCTGTTTCAGCTCTTAAATGTGATTCAGTCAAACTCAGTTCAAGTCTTTCTTTCTCTCAGTTCAAGTTTGATTCACTCACCTGTTTTCTGAATCAGTTCGCTTACAGATGGACGACACTGCCCTCCTAAAACAACTGAACACAGATTGACACATTAAATATTATATTCATCAGCATATTTCTATTCAGAGAGATTTTATAGTTTAGGTCAAGGTTAAAGTGAGGTTGACAAAATAATTTGCTATACCAGTAAATCATAAAATATGAAGTGATGTATAAATAAAAAGTGCATATTTAGAGACAGGGACCATATTTGTGCCAATAAAACAAGCATATCATGTTCATTACTCTCATCACATTAACTTTGG
>NW_015639199.1:1083-1750 GCF_001515625.1 Sinocyclocheilus rhinocerous
AACTTTGGGCTTAATCATATTTTAGTTTTTTTAGTTTTATTAATCTTTCTGACACAAACCTTCTCGACTCACCTGAAGATCCTTTTACACAGCAAGAAACACATCAAGATGATGATGATTATAATGAAGATGATGATGAAGAGAGCAAACAGCCACCAGATGTATACAAGTGATCAAATATCAAATCAGCTGATCTATTATGATTAATCAATATTAGAAAGAGGTGTGAAGCTTCTAATGTTGTACCTGAGAGCTGGAGAGTCACTTCATTCAGAACATCTTTAAAAATACAATGATCACAAACATGAGCCAATATGAGAGAAAAGAGTGAAACTGGATTGAGTGTGAATCAGACCTGCAGTGTTTTATAAGTGAACAATCAGTCGTTTATCAGCTGAAACTCTGAGTTTTGAGTCTCTGCAGTTTCATTCCTCACTGAAAAACACATTCACAATCATCATGATTCACTTGAAGCACAGAAGATTCAATTCAACACAGAGTTTGATCTCAATCAGGACACACTGACGGCACAGAGTTTATAGCAGCATTTATAATATTAAACTAATTTCATGGCTCTGTATAGGTCATTACACAAAAACATCTGCAGTGTTTTCATTGCAACGATAGTTTTACAAGGTTATAAAAATAACCTGATAATAACCATTAG
>NW_015639200.1:0-216 GCF_001515625.1 Sinocyclocheilus rhinocerous
CGCTCCCCTCACCATTGAGGGTTATTGTGAGCATGGTGCTTTCTTCGAGCGTTTGAATTCTCTCCCTTCTGAGGAGTTAGATTCCTCGCTCCGTGGGCTGTTCTCGTGGTAGTGTTTAGCAGCTCTTTCTTGAGTGGTTTAAAACCCCGGTTCCGCCTTGGGCACCACTCCACCTATGTATCCTCTGGATACCTCATTTAACAGGGTG
The DNA here is from genome assembly GCF_001515625.1 of Sinocyclocheilus rhinocerous. Taxonomy (NCBI): domain Eukaryota; kingdom Metazoa; phylum Chordata; class Actinopteri; order Cypriniformes; family Cyprinidae; genus Sinocyclocheilus; species Sinocyclocheilus rhinocerous. The sequence goes on from NW_015639200.1 coordinate 209, forward strand.
TTGCTACT
>NW_015639200.1:450-611 GCF_001515625.1 Sinocyclocheilus rhinocerous
TATGGACAAAAAAAACCTATCTATCGCGATTTGATCAATTTTGCGATTTCGATTTTGACACACACAGGCATGCTTTACCATCATTAATGCATTCAGTGTGAATTTGAAACATATTTCAAGAGAAAACCAATTAGAGCTTTATCAAAAAGCTGTAACATGTC
>NW_015639201.1:0-476 GCF_001515625.1 Sinocyclocheilus rhinocerous
AATAGTTTTGTGAATTTAGTATTTTGTCATGTCATTACATTGTTTGGAGCATAAGAAAAATTTTTGAAAATAAAATTTTTGAAAAATTATATTTTATTCATATGTTATGCCATGTCCTCTGTAGAGGACATCCGTACTTTAAAAAGTCCTGTTTTTTTTTTTTTAAATAAAAAGATATGAATAGACATGAAATGGCAAAAAGTGTGGGATTTTTGTTTTAACCAGAAATCAATTTTCATTGCCTCATCATCATCAGTTTTTATACCAAACTTTATATAAAGATGATTCTCAACTATGTTATGAAAGATATTTTTAAAAAACATTTTTCTTTATGCAAAATGTGTGTAAAATGGCCATAAACGAGCTTTTCCATTATATACAATGTATCTATAAACGATCTAATTTGCATATGAATGTGTTTTTGGGGCAATATAGAATGAACAAATAAGTGCAATAATGGGAGTAATAATTAGCAA
>NW_015639202.1:0-1149 GCF_001515625.1 Sinocyclocheilus rhinocerous
GATGCACACACCCTCTAAACGCTTTGCTAGTGCTCGCCATAATGAAGGAATATAGATCGCTCTTATCACGGAAATGCACGCTTCAAACAAAACGGTCAGTGAAGACGAAGAAGAGAATGACATGTTCTCCCGGCGCCTATTTATACTATAATCGCACCGGTAGTGATGTCATGGGCTGTCGCCGGCCAACGTGCTGTTGGTGTTTTTTCAATGTATGCTTCAGACACGGGTCACGACGAGGCGTTCCCCATAGCGACCCCTAGAGGACGCAGTTCAAAGTTCCCTTGAAAGGGAACCAAATTTGGTTATTTTGTGCTTACCATTGTTTAGTAACCAAGGTTTTTTTTCCACCTTAAGAGGACACATAAGATGGAGATGCAGTTTTCACTGCTTTAGGATTAACAGAACTTTGGATAGTTTCAATATATTTGTCTTGATTAGAAAATGCGAAATTTAGCTAGCACGAAACAAATTACTTGTTTTAATTTCTTATATTAATATCGTAATTGTTGTTTTAACGATGTGCGATTCAGCATTATCGAGTACATCGTGAAAAGCACACCTACAGAGTGCACAGTCTGCACACATACATTAGGTGATGTTAATATAGGTTAAACTAGTGTGCGCATTTAGAGTGCGTTCTTTCACTTCTTGAATCTGTCTATTAAAATGCATTTAGAATTATCACATAATTCAAAATATGGGGGCAGAAAATGTATATATATTTATATCATTTCATATAGTTAATATCACACGAAGAGTGACGTTTTTTTCTCCAAAAGTCAACATGATTACAAATGTGATATTGATTTTATACAACAGTTCAATAAACAAGAAGTTAATATTAACTTACGTTTTAGACACCGTATTTCCTGCTTTTGCTCTATTTCTCCAACAAAAATCAGCACTGTTCTGCGTCTCTGAGCAACATGATAGTGTTTCGTTCCTGAATGAATCAAGCGTTTAAATGATTCGGTTCAATCGCAATGACTCACTTATTAACAGTGACTTGCTGCCACCTACTGGCGGTTTTAATTTCACATTTAAAGTATCTTTTCATTTTTAAAAAATTATTTCAAACATGAGTTTTCAATGTTTTATGTTTAAAATATCTAAACATTATTAATGCATTTGTAACTGCAGGTTAAA
>NW_015639202.1:1295-1491 GCF_001515625.1 Sinocyclocheilus rhinocerous
GTTGATACTGATTTCATTTGCTTGGTAACAGCCCAAATGCAAGAATTTGACTCAAAAGACGATGCACTCTTTTAGAAAAAATGGCTTAAAGGTAAACATGCCCATAAAACTTTATTATTTTTAAAAAGAATTTTTAAAAAAAATTCAGGAATCAGCTGTCCACGGTAGTCCTTAAGATACCAGCACATTAACACAC
>NW_015639203.1:0-1245 GCF_001515625.1 Sinocyclocheilus rhinocerous
TTTTAAAATACATTTTACACAATAATAAGAATACATTTGTAAATATTTACAGCAGACAATCATGTGACTGGCCACGTGAGCAGCGTGTTCCCGGGTTCGTATGATCACAGAACTCGCTCCTTCACTGTTAATAGATCGCCATCTGGATCCATAAGTTTTATATCTGAAGTAATATGTGAATTTATTTTTACAGACGTCCATATGAGAAACAATTACCGTCCGAATTGAGCTAATGAGAGCTTTTCGAAACTCTGAGTCAACTTAATCAATTTCATCGTAAAATGATTAATTGATTCGAAACGCTCGAATCAGCGCTCGCTGACGACACACTGCTGCTCAAAATACAAACACAAACGTTTGCAGTTTTTGTAAAAAAAAAAATTTACAAACAAACTGCAAATGTTTTCATCAAAGTATTAAAAATAACCTATAAATCAGTAAATGCCAAATATAAATCTGAATACGAATATGAACCTTCCATTTGATTTGTGTGTGTGTTTTTTTTTGCACTCAAATTAATAAAAGGACATTATAATTATAAGGACACTTATTAGTTGTTGTTTTTTTTGTTGTCCTTTGTGCTACTGAACTAAGGGAGCTGATTGAGAAGCACCCAGAGATTTAGCTTGCATTTATTGCATTTATTTTTCTTTCTGTTAATTATTCTCTTCTTAAACAGGACAAAGTGTCCAAACACACAGAAAAACTCTTGGATTAACTGAGATCCATGTGACGCACGATAATAAAGATGGCGTTTATTAAAGTGGAGAGTGAAGACATGAAGATTGAAGAAACATTCAGAGTCAAACATGAAGAAACTGAGGAACAAACAGGTTGGTTTATTAAAATGTCCAGATCTACAGAAATGAATGATATTTATTAAGAATATCATGTGAGTTTAGTAATTTAACATTTGATTTGTATAATATTAAACCCCAAAAATGTTATTTCTATCACTTAATTATGCAACAGTATCAATTTGTTTTAATATAAAGTAAGCCATGAAATGTGAATAATCAACTTTAGTATTTTTTTTTAATTCTCAAAAGCGCTCACTGTACTAGTATCTTGTAAACATGACTGTTTCCAGATAGAAGAAAATGTAAAAAAGCTTCAAAAAACATCATTCTGCTAATAATATAAAACATTTCTCCAGCTGAGACGGCTTGCTATGGTTACTACATGCTGCCTTGATTTGTTCTTCATTTAAAGGGGTCATATGATGTTGCTAAAAAGAACATTATT
>NW_015639204.1:0-233 GCF_001515625.1 Sinocyclocheilus rhinocerous
ATATGCTGATTTGCTGCTCGAGAAACATTTCTGATTATCATCAATTATCAAATATACCATTCAAATGTTTGGGGTAAGTAAGATTAAAACTAGGCCTGTCGCAATAATCAATATATCGACTTATCGCACAATATATGTACATGACCTCAATAATTTTTGGTTACGCAATATATCGCCCATTATATTTACTTAAAAATGAATGTCACCATGTTTTGTACATTCCACTTGCGCCT
>NW_015639204.1:801-970 GCF_001515625.1 Sinocyclocheilus rhinocerous
CTGGGACAATATATCGCACAACAAAAAGTTGTTATCGTGACATGCCAAATTAAAACAATATTTATTTTAAGTTGTAATATATTTCTGTCATAATTTCTTCAAGTTAAACCAAACTTTTAATTCAGTGGTTTGCAATGAAGGAGTTTCTGTATTTCTGACTTTGTGTATT
>NW_015639205.1:0-574 GCF_001515625.1 Sinocyclocheilus rhinocerous
TCCATAAAATGCGCTGGACACATCTGAATATTTGGGTTGACCTGTTCTGGAACAGTAACCACTGACTTCTAGTCATGTCCTCTTTTGGAAGGCCAAGCAAAGTAGTTTCGCTTTCACAACGAAACACACGGCGGGCTAGAGCGAGCGGAGGCCGGCTTGAGTGAGCGGCGGTGGGCGGGCTTGAGAACGGTGTGGCCGACGGATTCGACGAAGGAGCGGCCGGCGGGCTTGCGGCAACCACATGTGATGACCCGGGCTGGACTCCACTTCGTCCATGGTGAAAGCCGATCCGGCGATCCACAGCGCGAAGTTGATGTATTTCCTCAGCGACCAGCACGGATCAGCTCCAGGCATGACGTAGCGGATATCGTCCTCTTTTGGAAGGCCAAACAAAGTAGTTCTGTCAGGACAACTATCGTCAAATATGATTGGCAATTAGTAGCGACCAGGAAGCATAAAAGCACGTGCGGTGAAACCGGCGTCAGCTTCTAGGAGTGAAGCAAGCGCTGACAGGGATGCCGGAAGAATGGCCCTGAGACGCAGCATCTCGTTCCCTTCGGGGGACCATGGTTAC
>NW_015639205.1:638-850 GCF_001515625.1 Sinocyclocheilus rhinocerous
CATTCCCCTTCAGGAACTCGAGCTGCGTCGAAACGCTACGGGAACGAGAATGCCCACACTGCCAGACTTGCAAATCCCTGCCTAGTGTGGAAGAGCACAACTAAGGCAAGAGAAAAGGGAGCCAGGAATGGCTATAGTGAATGATGAAGGCGGGGCCCGCCGTCCCAAAGGTCAACTTCTGGAGGAGTGAGCCTTGACCCCCGAAGGAGAGG
>NW_015639206.1:0-4065 GCF_001515625.1 Sinocyclocheilus rhinocerous
GGTATTTAAATAGTATATATTTATGTTGAACTTTATTCTTGAACATATGGCGCTGTATTAAGCAGTATATGAAAAGTGTTTCTGTTGCTCATGAAAACATTTCTGAAACGTCTATTTGGCATTTAAATCGCTTCATCTGTGATAAACACCGTGAGAGCGTCACTACCGGGACTCCGGGAGCAGACAGTGTCCGACTTGATGTCTCCGCTTTTAATTCCGTCCCCGACTGCAAGCGGCAGATCTCGCCAGCCGGTGGCAGGCCAGTGTAGTTCATCTGGAACAAGCCTAATCCATCTTGATGAATGACGCAGAGGAGCGTAAACAGGTGAACTCTGACCAATAAGAGGACAGCTTTACTCACATGACTTGCATAAACACAGTTTGGTACGTTTTTCAATGTTGCCTTGTGAAAGCGAACCGAACCAAGAAGAAAATGTAACATTGTAACAAATTCCCTGTTTCGGAACAATGCAAACAATCTACAGGTCCGACAACACTAGTGTGCATCGGCGGACAGTAATACTGTAAAGTAATAATAGATCATTAGAAATAAATTAAAATAAAGAAGCGGGCCAAATCAAAAGAGAAAGTCACGGGCCTCACGGCCAATGTATTCATTGGTCCTGATGTTGCGCCTTGTTGCACGTGATGAAAATGATTAAAAACTACCACGCCTACCACGATTTGAATGGTTTCACTTTCTTTTATCTAGCACCTTATTCCTGTTTGCATAGTTTCGCTTTCCTTCCTGAACATTCTTTTAGTGAAGAACAGCCTGTGTCTTCATTCTATCATCATCTCTAACAGTTTGGGGCTTGTCCTAAGAAATCTCTGCCTGTAGACCAAAAGGAGGGGTGCCAAAACCACCGGTAAGTTTTTATCTATTTTTCCTGTTGGTTGGGGTGCTTTCTTTGTTATATTTGCACTCGTTTCATTGTTGTATTTAAATTCATTGAACATTTACAATCTAAAAAATGGAGTTGTTTCCAACCCAAAATGATGGTTTGTTTCAACACACTATTGTGTAATAATAATCGAGCCTAGTTTAATTTATACCCAACAGTTGGCTCTGTCCATATTTTACCCTAAAAACAACTCAGCATTTTTAAGAGTGTATATTCAGGTAAACAGATCTACGACCCTGATGCACAGTTGATCTTTTTGTGGTGTGTTTGGTAGTGGTTCAGCAGACTGTAGATGATCCGTTATCCGTACGCACCGCGCATGTAAAAAGTAGTTGAGGTCTAAATGGACCACAGTGCAACAAATCACAGTACACGACCATGCCACAAAAAAAAAAAAAAGCTTTCATGAAGATTCATCAAGATGATTTATCGTGGAGATGAGGAAATAAGCTAAGAAATACGCTAACGTAAAGTTGAGTATATTTTGAGCATTTGAGTATTTTAATTTTTTATTTTTTAAAGACCAAATGTCTTTTAACACCTGCCTCTATTCAGGAATAAAGAGTTACTCTTTTAATTTTGTCGTCAGAACATCCCGAACAGCCGTGTCTGTGCTTTTGACTTGTCTAGTTTCACTTTCTTTTTGCATGGCATGGAAACCCCCTACAGGATAAAGATGAAATGAGGTGATTGTAAAACACGTGTTTTCCCTCCTCCCAGATACCAGGATCACTGTGCATCAGGAGTAAAGTAGATTGAGTTTGGGTATTTTTATAACAAACCTGTACTTTGCATTACATGAATATTACTATATTAATATTACCATTTCAATTGTTATTACAACTGGAGCATTACAATAACACACTGTTTTCTAACTGAATTAGACTTTGCTCTTGAAATGGGTGGAGCAAATGGAAAACAGTGGGTAATGCTTGTGGCTGGTTCAAAGACATGGAACAATTACAGGCACCAGGTATGTGGCCTACAGTGACAGTATTTTTTGACATTCTGTTTATTTTTCTTGTGAGTATGTGCCTTCTCTGTGAATCAAGCCATTGATCTTACAGTGTTTCTAGCACCTTGCTCCATGATGCTACAGTTTGTAAAGAAAAGTCTCCATTTCAGGCTGATGTGTGTCACGCCTATCAGATAGTACATCAGAACGGGATTCCTGACGAGCAGATCGTGGTGATGATGTATGATGACATTGCTTATAATAAGAAGTAAGAGACTTCCTGCAGATTTTGAAAGTCATGTGACACGTGGCTGATGTACATTTGTAGCAGATTTAACACAGCGTTCACATAGATCTTTACTGTCATGCTGTACCATTAAAATCCTCCCTAATTAATATTATATCCAATGTTTTATCACACGTATGATGGGACATAATAGTGTTTTGCCACACAATGCCCCACATAATGTTTTATCTTCCTTTACAGAAACCCTTATCCTGGAAGCATAATTAATAAACCAAACGGACCGAATGTGTATCCAGGGGTTCCAAAAGACTACACTGGAGAGGTAATGTTCCTTGTGTCAAACACGAAACAGACGTTTTCATCCTATATCTGAGCACAATTCTGACTGTCTTACAGGATGTAACACCTGGAAACTTCCTGGCTGCTCTCAGAGGAGACAGCTCTGCTGTGAAAAAGACCAAGCCAAAAGTCATTACAAGGTTTGTCTCATTAGTCAGTTACAGTTCTGATACAAATAAGGATAAGGACGGAAGATGATGATATTGTTTCATTTAAAATGATAATGACCGATATAAATGTTATCTTTTTTGTGTCACACAGTGGAGGGAAGGACACAATATTCATCTATCTGTCAGATCATGGAGGTTCAAGCAGGTTTAGTTTTCCTAACAGCACTGTAAGTTTTGTTACCTCTAAAAACTAACTTTAAAAACTAAAGTGTACTACAGTATTTATTACAGTTTATCCGTTCTCTATAGTTAATACTACAGTATGCTGTAGCATTCATTAAAGTGTTGTAAATACTATAATATATACAGTATAATACACTTTACTATAGTATGGTTCAAAAACACTATAGTATTTACTATAAATTACTATATATTTTTTTTTCATGTGGGAGGTATTGCCTTTTTCATGTCTTATGTTATGTGTATTTGATTTCATCAGACGATGACTCGATTATAAATCAGGATTTTTGTGCACATTAACATCTTGAAAGGGAGAGCTGGGTAGTCTTAAAGGGCCGCATTTCAGTATTTCATATTCATCCCGTTGTCTGACAACAGAAACAGTAAAATATGTAAATGAAAACAGTTTTATTGAGAATTTGGCTGCATTAAAATACAGTCTGTGCACAGAGAGGCAAACAAATGTAAAAGGCAATACGGCGCAATGACGTCATGAATATGCTAATTAGCGCATGACGTCATCTAGCGACATTTAGCGACTTTTCAAGCTGGCTTTAGCTACTTTCCATATCTGTTGCCTGTTTAAATATTAATTCAGTAAACCAGGTATTTTTTACTTGAGTTTCCAAAAGTACTATGATTTAAAGACAACTCTGAATTTGAATTTATTCATCTTTAAGAAGCGAGCCATGCATATTTTACAGCACGTGCGCACGGGTCATAAATGATCTTTTCCATTAAAGGGCAATATTTATCAGAAGTATGCGGTGACCGGGAGGTGACATGTTCGGTTCACTTAGATATTAATTAGTGGGAACGTCATATTAACTTGTGGGAACGTGATATTATGATACGAGTTTAATGCGTAAACAAACCTGCGTGACCATAGCAACCCGGGATTATCAGAGATGGATTCATTAATATTTTATTTAGAATTAAGAAATCATTATATTAATTATTATACAAATTATTACATTATTAAATTATTATATTAACCATAGGCCTTGGCTAACGGACTGTAGGCGGTTACGTGCAATAGTCAGCATTCAGATGAAGTTTATCATGAATAAATGTTACATAAAGTGCATAAAATAAAATAGGCCTGCAAGAAAACATTTTTATCTATCCCACAGTCTTGTAAATGCATTAACTGATCATCTTTTCCCTGTAATATTTGTATATTATTATCATTATTAGCCTATTATTATTGGCTATATTTTTATATTCATTTATATTTGTTTTTCCCTTCATTTCGATCTCTTTACTTAA
>NW_015639206.1:4195-4647 GCF_001515625.1 Sinocyclocheilus rhinocerous
TGCTGGAATTCAGTTTAAATTTAACATATATTTCATTTTATTTTGGCTAATTAATAGACCATCATTATAAATAACAGTGTTTCATTGAGGAATTAATCATTCACACAGTTTCATTTGTAAATGAAAACACAACACGCTCATTTATCATCACACACGGGCATAAATACAATCATAAAGTCAAGACTTTATTGGCAAAATTGTCAGGCGTTCACAGTATTTGCTAAATATATGGTAGGCTAGAAAATCCTAGCATAATTATACAAAACGTTAAAGGGATAGTTCACCCAAAAATGAAAATGTGATGTTTATCTGCTTACCCCCAGGGCATCCAAGATGTAGGTGACTTTGTTTCTTCAGTAGAACACATTTGATGATTTTTAACTCAAACCGTTGCAGTCTGTCAGTCTTATAATGGAGGTGAATGGGAATCACGGCTTTGAGAGTCAAAAAAA
>NW_015639206.1:4670-10974 GCF_001515625.1 Sinocyclocheilus rhinocerous
AGAGTCAAAAAAACATACACAAACAAAACCAAATTAAACCCTGCGGCTCCTGACGATACATTGATGTGTAAAGACACAAAACGATCGGTCTGTGCAAGAAACTGAACAGTATTTATATAGTTTTTTACCTCTGATTCACAGCAATGTCCAGCTGTCCTGAGCGCGTTCACAACAGCCTGCGCGTGACGCGTGTACGTGCTCTGGCATAGTAGACATAGATATATATAAGTAGATGCCCGTGGTAAGCAGATAAACATCACATTTTCATTTTTGGGTGAACTACCCCTTTAACTAGGGAAAGCGATACACAAATTGAAAGGAGAAATAAGCATATATAACAATAAATATAAAAATATAGCCTAATAAGTTAATAATAATAATAATATACAGATGTTAAATTAAATGTTTACATATATAACAATAAATATAAAAATATAGCCTAATTATATAAACTAAATATAAGTTAATAATAATAATAATATACAGATGTTAAATTAAATGTTTAATGTTAATAAAAATGTTTTATCTGATAATATTAATATCTGATAATCCCGGGTTGCTATGGTCACGCAGGTTTGTTTACGCATTAAACTCGTGGCCACAGAAAAATATGTCATTCCCTCAACATAACATCTCGAGGCCACGACATAGTATCACGTTCCCATGAGTTATTATGACGTGGCCACGACAAAACTAAGTGAACCGAACTTGTCATCTCCCGGTCACTGTAGAAGTAAGCCTATCAGATGTCATAAATATAAAAAACAGGCACCCATTACAGAGGGCTGCGAAATTCAAACAAAAGTCATTGTTGTTGATTATTGCCCTTAATATTGTAATCATGTTATTAGAATACTTTAAAAGACCATATTCTTATAGGCTACTCAGCCAAATGTTGTAGAAGAACTCTATCGAACCTATTAGAGCTGAGGCTGAAACCAACACAGAAAGCTGTCTTTGATCTTTTATTCTTGCAAGAAGGTCATTCAACACAGAAGGGCTTCTGCAGGAGGAAGAGCCAGTTACGCAGATGCACAATAGTTTATAGATATTCTTAAGGCTAACACATTCACACTAAAAGGAATAAAACACTTAGCAAGCCGTGGTGTATATTTATACACCAAGGCTTAAAAACTGTATGCATAAAACTTTTACATTGTGTCTACACAATCACATTGTTGTCATGACAAATTTGAACAAAACTCTTCTGCCCCTGATTGGCCAGTTCATTAATGCGCTTAACAGAAATGTTCGCAATTAGTTGAAATGGTCAACAGGCAATGCAAGCCCTCATTTATTTCCAGCTCTGGCATGCGCACTGTTCTCTTTTTGCAGAATAATAAAACAAGCTAAAAAATCATAGTAACGAGAGATGCTTATGTGGAGTAAAAGGTATTTGGCATAAAAATGTAGCAAAATAGAGATTGTAATAAATTTAAATACTACAGAAAGTTCAAATTTCTAAAATATCTACCAAAGTACATTTACAGAGTATTTATACTTTCTTACTTTATACCATTTGAAAACGCAAAGTAATAAATATACTGTTTCCTTCCAAATGAGCTTTTAAGCTTTTATTACAGCTCTCAATAGCTCTCCAACGGTGTTTTTTTGTTTTAATGTGGTGCAGATGGTGATATACATGGAATCCTGTCGATCCGGATCGATGTTCACCAAACTCCCCGACAACGTTCATGGTAAGAAGGGGAATTATATTAAACTATGATGAAATCATGTATATTATATAAATACACACTGTGTTTTCTAGTGTACGCAGTGACTGCAGCGAGAGCACATGAGAGCAGTCATGCCTGTTATTTTGACCGTGTGAGGAAGACCTTTCTCTCTGATGAATTCTCAGCTCTTTGGATGTACTACACTGAAGCGATTTGTCTTTAGCGTGATTTGGGTCAAAAATAGAATTATGCTAACAAATAAGACTATAAATAAAAATGTTTGTATTTCTCAGAATGACCTTGATAATAACACATTGCGGGATCAGTTTAGTTATCTTCAGGAAATGATGCAGGGATCTCTCTCCTTCTGTTTTGGGGACATGGTAAAAACACTTCACACAGCATGCATTAATAAATAAAACACTAAATTCACTTTCTCGTAATTGTCACTCATACAAGGTTATATATTTATATATTTGGATTCCATCAGTGTTGTATTTTCTAGTTTCTAGAGTTTTTCTTTTGACTTTTCTTTAGACAATGGGTGAACATCTGATCAGAGAGTTTGTGAATAACACCCCTCCAAGAGTTCAGGGCGAGACAAGAGCTGAGGGGCTTGCATTAACTCATTTGACCTCTAACGATGAAGTGCCATTCAAAATCTTGGAGCATCGAATTAAAACAGAAACTGATGAATACAAAAGACAACATCTGATCAGAAAACATGAAGCTCTTCATCAGGTTTGTAATACAGTACATCATATATGTAACTAACATGTCAAGCGCAGATGTTCTACAATAGCTGTGTGTTACTGGATGACAAAAATCCTTAAAAACCCTTCATTGATAACTCACTCAAGTTTTGGAAGGTCACCTACAAGATTTCCTGCAGTCACAAAAATATCAAACCAAAAGATGGTTTCAACGACAACAACATAAACAAATGTTAGGCCCAAACGTAACTTCCGGTAGACTTCTGCAAAGAACAACAGAGTCCCTGTAGAGTAGAGATTATTTCTGATAACTAGCAAAATAAATAAGTAAATGACATTAGCTAGCAGGTTAAAACTATGTCCAGCCAGTATTATTTTGAGCTACCAGCAGAAGAAAGGAACCGTTACTTGGCTAAACCTCAAGATATTTGTAAGGTATTTGTCCTGAAACGCTTGTGTCGTATAGGACTAATTTCTCACGCATCTCATCTCAAGCCGTTGTTTGAGCCTGTACATGCAGTTATCAGATATCGAGAGAGAGAGAGAGAGGAAGACAACCCACATGCACATGTTTGCTTCATTGAGACAGAAAAGCCAAGTATCTATATTTGTTTTCTTCATATTCAATAGTCCTGTCAGATAAGAAAAGCATAAGCAGAGAAAACCAGTTGCGGTTCTCACAGTGCCATAGAAAGCTTGCTGCTGTGCATTTAAAGCCCATTTACCTCTTCCACAGACATATTTGTGACTTTAAGCCAGTCGTTAAACTAATTGAAGCTGTTGTTTTTTGTTATTTTCGTGTTTCTAAGTGTTTTATCTTTAACCCGCTGATTGTGCAGCTTGAATATCCTATAATGTTGAATTAAAGGATGTTTTGGTATCAGGATTATGTATTTATCAGAATAATACATGAATCTTTATCTTCCAGACTAAAGCTAAAATTGAGAGAACAGTTGAAGCTATCAGTCGGTGCTTTGCACTTGAGGATGATTCGGATGAAGATTATTCTCAGATGGATTTACATGCGTTCAAGACTGTAGCTGAGCATTTCAGGACAACCTGTTTTGACTGGCACGAGGAAGAGGTGAACAACACTGCAAAGAATATTTCATTTATAGCATGAAGATGACCATTCAAGTGAACATCATAGCTCTCTGCTTTTAGGAGGTATTATGATTGGTTGATATAAGTCAAATTGGACCTCATTCATGAAACATTCGTAATTATAGGAGTAAATTCTGAGTAACTTGCGCGTAAAACAGACCTTCCCGAAAACTCTCTCCAGAGGAGAATTCACAAACGCTTCGCACACATCAGATTTGATAGTTAAACATGTGTTTGTTAATGAATTCCAATCATTCATAAATAGGGCGCTCGTGCAGTTCATTCACAATTAGCATAATCCCCGTCTATAAATTACAGCTAACGTACGCAAATTGCAAGTAGGGCTCGCTGCAGCCTGCGGTGGACATCCAAGTGTGACGTTGAAAGTGATGGAAACATGATTAAAAGATATCAAGCCATCAGCAGTGACTATAGAGACACCAAATATGATCGCGGACACCTGAACCCCAACAGCTTCCACTGCGAAGAAGGCTCTACGGCAACGTTCACGCTGATCAATGCTGCACCTATAGATGCAGGCTTTAACCGTATCCACTGGAAGAATTGGGAGAGCATGCTGAGAAGTTTCTTAAGAAGCACGATTGAGAGTGATGGTGGTTTTGCAACAGTCTACATCGTCACGGGGACGGTACCCGATGCGAATCTACGGACACCACAGAGGGAAATCTCTGAAGAGTCTGAAAGGGTGACAGTGCCCTCTCACATCTGGACGGTCTTTCTGCTATAAACACCGCAGTGATGACACAAAGTCTTTCTCCTTCGGCTATTTGGGGGAAAACCAGCCTGAAGGTGGCATACACCTGATGAGAGTCACAGAACTGAACCACGAGCTCAGCAGACTCTATAGTCATCATTCAATTAACATTTTTGTTGGTGATTGTTTTGGTGACAGTGATAAATTAAACGAGGTTCAGGGTATGTTTGACAAATTAAGTAATCTGCCAGTGAACCGAGGAGACCAAATGGCCACAGATGTGCAGAACATGTCTCGGCCGCTTAAAAGGGCTGTCAGAAGTTACCAGCACTGGCACCTCACAGTTGAAGGGTACTGGTGCAGGTATGATCACCCATGTGACACACACGGTGTGGACTACTACTGGTGCTGGACCGATTATGGTGTATTTTTCGACAGCTGGAACTACTGCAGCCCTCCACTGCTGGGAAGCACAGCTAAAAACGGGCAGTACTGCCGCAGCAACCATGCCTGTTCCACATATGGTTCAGGATATAGGTGGTGCTACACAGATGATGGCAATGAAGACATGTGCTGTATTTCTGATGACTGCTTCTCAGCTGTGAATGACAAGAAATGCTGGTTTGATCACCCCTGTGGATACCATGGCTATAGTTACATGTTACACGGATGATAAAAGCAACTGGGATTGCTGTTGCAAAAACTGTGATCAGTGGGTTTATTACAATTAATACCAAAGTATTACTTTGATAAGTTTTGTACTTGGAGCACTTACTAACCTAGAAACATATAAAATACAATAATTCTAACAAATTCTAACAAAATTAAGACTTTCTGTTGAATGATATAATGATTCCTCATAGCAACCTTGCATTTGTGTTGTGTTTTACTTTCTCTCTTTAATATTCATTCATTTTGAATCATTTATCATTTAATTATTCCATTTAATCATTTAAAATGATAAACATTTAAGTCATTTATAAACTCATTTCATTTATTCATTTTTTGATTAGTCACATATTGTATTGTTTTATTTCGTAATTTTTTCCATTGTTGTAATCTTATGATTGTGTGGTTTCAAGAGATATTTGTCTTTATGAGGAGGAGATAAAAGAAGGTCTACGATTCAGGTCTTGACTCTTTAACGTTAGTTTTTCTGTGTTGTTGTTTCTGTGTGTGTAATACACATTTGTTATGACAAGAAGAGCCGAGAAAAATTGTAATGAAGTGGTTTTGACAACTATTAATGATGACGAAATCATCATCTGATTCACTGATCTCAACTAGTGTCTAATTTTATGGGTTGATTACTTTTTTTGTTTTTGGTACTACTAAGACTCTATAAGAGATATTGACAAACTACTGTGAAAAAAATTTAAAAACATTTTATGCACAAAACCTTTAAAGCTACAGCACCGTTTAGACACACACAGACATCAAGAATCAGCACATGAATCTCAACAATGGTGACTATTATTAATAAAAAAAATAATAATCATGCCGCAATGCATGCTGGGTGCCAGTACAAAACTCCCAGCATGCATTTCCGCATGAAATTGTTTTTTTGATTGTCACCAATCTTGAGATTCATAGGCTGAATGTTGATGTCTGTATGTGTTTAAGTGCTGTCATAGTTCAAAGCTTTTATTTGGGTATTTAGTGCTTAGGACTGTTTCACAATGATTGCGGTAGCATCAGTGGTGCAACTCAAGAGTATTAGTTGCATGTTACACACTTAATAATAGATTAAACATTAGGTGGAATCAGACTAGGTCATGATGGTCTTGACCTCACAAACACCAGTTTTATCTGATCATAGATGCTTTCGGCTTTTCTTGTTATAAAAACTGTGTTAAATAAACACAACTAATTTAAGCAACCAAAGAAAAACTCTTTTTAAAAAGGTAAGGTTCAAGAGCCCAACTAAAGCAAACACCGATCGCCATTATGGTGACTTCAAATGAAAGTACAACACCTAAAATCTCAATAAGAGCTTTTGTACACATGTGAGAGAAATAAAGTCACACTGGTTAGTAATAAGAAGCTGGTGATGCTGTTTGTGGAGCTGTTTAATCCTCCTCTGCTGAGATCTTGAT
>NW_015639206.1:11891-13323 GCF_001515625.1 Sinocyclocheilus rhinocerous
TCAGTCCTGATACAAAAGATCTCTGTGTTATCTCCTGATTGGATTAGTTCGAAGCCTCATGATGAGTTGATGCAGTGGCATATCAGTGTCCTGTTCATGATAGAAATCCCTACAGTAGTATCAGTGGTGCAATTCAAGAGTATTAGTAATACATCACACACTTAATAAGAGCTTAAACATTAGGTGAGATCAGTGAATCACACTAGTTCATGATGGTCTTGACATCACAAACGCCAGTTTCACCTGATCATAGATTCCTTTGGCTTTTCACAGCTAATTTAAGCAACCAAAGAAAAACTATTTTTAAAAAGTCAAGGTTCAAGAGCCCAACTAAAGCAAACACCGATCGCCATTATGGTGACTTCAAATGAAAGTACAACACCTAAAATCTCAATAAGAGCTTTTGTCCACATATGACAGAAATAAAGTCACACTGGTTAGTAATAAGAAGCTGGTGATGCTGTTTGTGGAGCTGTTTAATCCTCCTCTGCTGAGATCTTGATCAATTTAATGTGTTTTATTTTCAGTTGATTTCATCTTTGGCTTTGGCTGTAAGTTGTGTTTCTCTGCTCTTGTTTCTCTTTCCTTCAGTGATTCTGCTTGTTAACAGGTGTTCATCACTAATGCTCAATCCTCATTTAATCATCTCATTAACTTCATCACCGCTTCAGTGTCACTTCAACACTCTGTAGTGTGGACACGTTTAAGTGCTCTTTAAAACTGAGGATCTTGATGTGGGATTAAAGGGGATAAATGTGTGAGATGAAGAAACACACTGTGAAATGTATTTTTAACAGAAATATACTGTTAATTTAATTTACGGAAGCAAACTGTAAAAAACTGTAGATTACTGGCAACCACAGCTGCCTCTCTTCAGTAATTTCAATCACACATGAATGTGTGCTGCTGTTATTTGCAATAGATTTGAGTTGAATTGATGTTTTTAATGACTTTGCATGAATCAGTAGGTTTTACTTCATGGACTTAAGCAAAATAGTTCTTAAGACTAATATGCTTGCGTTACTTCAACATTATAAATATTAGTTTATAAACAAATGTCAATTGGCCAAATTAAGTGCAGTCGGTTTCTGCAAATAAAATGAGTTAATCTGTTATTCAGGTTCTATTAGGTCCAGCTCTCTGCAACTTACTTTGTTTGTTGCCACTAGATGCCAAAATGTACCAGAAAAGAGAATCTTTCAAATAACAGCTTCTAAAGAGGAGTTATTGCATTATAAGTGAAGCGAGTAAAATTTTCCTTTTTTGCATCTACAAGTGTCATTTTGAGTTTCCTTTGCAAAAACAGGCTTTATAAAACACATTACCCCCAGAATCCTATTTTACTAAGTACCATAAGCACTTTTCTTGATTATTGATTGAATTATGTTTCATTTTTATGTTTTTCTAAGTAGTAATATACAAAATGGCATAA
>NW_015639206.1:13333-23050 GCF_001515625.1 Sinocyclocheilus rhinocerous
GTTTGTCTGTGGAGAAAATCCTTTACTTTCACGTTCACTTTGGTGTCGTGTGCTGCCGTTTGTCTCCTGAAGGAGGTGCTGTGACAGCATCAGAAACAGAGGGGCGTTCACTTTCACTGCTATCAGGCTAAAGTTAGCATCTTACAACAACTACAGCACCTATAAATGTACAATTACACTGCAACAAGGACACCTTAAAATAAAGTGTAACCTTTTAAGTTTTTTAAATTTGGTTTTGTACTATTTGTATAAGTCAGCTAACTAAACTAACAATGGATTTACATTTCATCTAACAATTTTTTTAGTCACAGATACTAAATAATATGAAATACTCTGTACATAAAAATGCTCCAACAGTATTCCAACAAATGTAGCTGACTAACAGAGTTGACTAACAGTATTTCATATTGGAGAATGCTATGTGTTTGCAGCCTCTATATGCACCGTAAAGCATGCTATTATTATTAAGATTTTAATTATTATTATTATTTATTTTGCTGTCTTCAGTCTTTACTGCTTCTGTTGTTTTTGTCATCACTGACGGTTCTGTGGTGATGTCACATTTAATCTTTTTACATAATACTACATGTTTAAACCATATATATATATATATATATGGTGAACTTTACCTTTCATTTAAACATGCAAAAATGAATTAATTTCAGTTTATTTTAGATGACTGCAGAGTTACAAAGAAGTAAAAGGTGTCAAAACCAGTTCCACCTAAACGTAAGTTGTTACATAACTCACACAGACAGTCATATTACATTTTATTTGCACACCTTTTAGTTTCTTAATGCATAATCGTAAAGGCTCTAAAATTCAAAGCGACCTAGACGTCTTTTTGTATTTGTTGTATTGTCAGATCAGCCTCTCCTCAAAACATATCCTCAAGACAAGGGTCAGTAGAATTTAAATCTACTTATTTTATATATAAATAAGTTCATTGTGGATTATCTTGAAACACATTTTTTATAAAGTAATATATTTCTCTCTCTCTCTCTCCTCTACAGGCAATCAAGAAAAGCCCAGCTCTCCTGATTTATTCTGTAGGAGAAGGTTTTAAATGCTAATAAACATTTTAATGTCTATAGCTTCAGCTCTTTTTAAAAACTAAATATATTTACAGTAGAAGCATCACTGCAAACTCTTTCACCTCCCCATCAAGGTGTGTAACAAACTTCACTGGGATTTACTCATAAATGTGTATGTAATGCATACAGTTTAAAATGCAGGTATTTTTATGACACAGCAGTGTCAGATCTCCTTTTAAGAGAGCCACAGGCTTTATCTGAAGAAGCACCCAGAAGTAAGCTAACAGCTGTCTGTCACAAACACATTCAAGGAACTGATTCCATAATGTTCAATTTCTCCTTTACATACACTCAAGCTGCCAATGTTAATTTACAATAAAACACTCACTCAGATATGGCATATTAATTTTCAACAGTAGTACTGTTACATTGTTTACATTGTGAAATAGATCGTTCACTTTTGGGTGAACGTTCTTGTTATTTACTCACACTCGTGTCAAACCTGTCAAACCTGATTTTTTTCTGTTGAACATGAAGGAAGATATTTTGAAGAATGCTGGCAATCAAACAGTTACTGGTCCCCAATGACTTCCATAGTTTAGAAAAAGATACTATGGAGTTCAATGGGGACAAGAAACTGTTTGGTTACCAGCACATTAGTGGTGTGGGTTAAGGCCATATCATGTGCATGCAAAAACTCATTTATCTGTATTAATAACATGCCAAATAAAAAACAGAAAATCGTGCAATTTATATGCATTTTCATGGTGCATAATTGTTCTGTTTGTTTTAGGTTAACTAGCTTCGCTCCATTGGGGGAACAAATCCTGGGGCAACAGTGCGTAAAATGTTGAGTAAGGTAGCCACCAATAAAGTCCTAAGTGCCTACACTGAAAAAAATACATCTGGGTGGATGTAAATGTTACATAATTAAATCTGTGATATTAACAATAAAATGTTAAGTTTTTGTCTTTACATTCATATATCTAGTTTTGAATTAATCTGCATTTGTTCAAAATACAAGACAATGTGCATTTTTTTCCTTTACAAAATGTATCTAAGTAATCCCAACCAATCTTCTTAGGTACACACACACAACAAACAATAACCTTGTTTCATTTACTCAATATAAAATAATTACCCTACTTCCCTTCGTGTTTCGTTGGTCTGGTCTGGAAACCCCGCACATTCCAAACGAAGAGGAACACGCGGACTGAACAAGGTAAGAATAAAGTTACCAAAGTAAGGTTAGATGTTTGGTACATTACCATAGTCTTTAGTTTTCGAATTGTTGTACAAAAAGGCTTTACATTTAATTTGAAGATACCGTTGTTGTACGTGGATTTACTTTTAATTGTAATTTAGCAAGTGACGATTGTTCGTGTAATTTGAAGCTAACGTTAGCATGCGGTTATGAAATAAGGCATGTAGTGTAAGCCAAGCACGTGGATTTTTAGAGTAGGTTAAAGGATAGCATCGGTTTTTTTCAACCTGGATCCCATTTCCCTATGTTTTTGTGTTTAAAAACTGATGGGAACAACAATCTTTTAAATTGTTCCAACATTAAGCAAGACCGCTGCAACCTTCAATTTACGTCGTCAAAACTTGCTTGTTTTGCCACTGACTAATGTCGCAAGCGCGAGGTATTGCTTTCCCGCTGCAGTCACACCACTCTCTGCATCTGCTCTGTTCAGCGAGCAGCACATTCCGTTGACGGGTAAGCAGTTGACATAGTGGTGAATGAGCTGCACATGTGCACGCAAAGTTGCCATGGAACAGTCACTTATCTGATTCTCCTTTGTTTTATATTTAAAAAATTTATTTTGTCCATTTTGATTTCTATTCATCTCGTGCACTTATCACTTATATTACTTACTATCACAGGGCTTTAGTTAATTCCATTTTCCGAACTCTTTGAGCACGGATTAGGAGACGTGATGGCGTCATGAATATGCTAATTGACGCATGATGCCATCGAGCGACATTTAGTGACTTTTTGGACAGGCTTGAGATACTTTCCCTTGTTGCAAAATAGTTGGCAACACTGTTGACTGCGTCCGTTAACGCTCTTAGTACAAAAGTGCTCAGAAATATTTATTTCTTCTTACGTGACCATATTCCTTCCTTCTGGATGACGTCCTGTACACTTCCTCGTTTTACACGTGAAACGAAGGTAATAAACACACGATTACGATAGTATATGGTTTGTGTGATTTTTGTGCGATTTTCATATCAATAATGGAATAATATTATAAGTGCAAATCAGGTACATATTAAACTGCATATAAAAGGATAATGCATTTCAACAACATTATATATGACTAAAATCCACATTAGATCGCAATCGTAAGTTAATACAAACACTCGATGGTGGTTTAAAGTGAGTTTTAAAGTAAAAGCATTATCAACTTTTAAATTGTGTTAGCTTATTGCTATTCGTAGCTTTAATGCACTTCGCGCCAGGAGCTATTCTATTCCACAAACTAATTTGTTAAAAAATACATAGAATTTGCCTTTTTTTTATTATATATGTATTTTTTAAAAGTTTTAATTATTTAAAAAAGCGAAGAAAAAAATGTAGTGTTGATTGGCAAGCCATAATGCCAGAATAAAGCCCTAATAATGCGAATTTCAGAGCGGTTTCTGGTTAAACAAAAAGGATTTTACACTTTAACAGGTCTATCTCTGTAGAGATCCTTTCCATAAAGTTGTCAGACACTTATAATAGTCTGAACCTGTCAATTGCAAAAACAGCACTTTTAGTGCACTGTAATTGACGATGCACATTTGCCCTAGGATTACATATATGTAGGCTACATTCAACAAACTAACCAGCTACTGTATAAAAAATAAAAATAAAATAGGAAATGTACAGAAGCACACAGGATAGCTGGATAAAGAGTGCAAATTACAATGGGATGTGCAATGTGTGCATATTGAGAGCGTGTGAATGTGCAATCAGATGTAGGTTCTCCTTGCAGAGAGTCATATAGAATTATTGCAGGTAGGAATGGCTGGCAGGAATAGGTAGGATTGACTTCCTGTATCGGTCCTTATTACAGCAAAGTTAGAGGAGTCTCCGACTGAAGACACTCTGCTGTCTGATCAGCAGGTCAACCACCTGCAGTGGTTGTGGAGAGACGAAAATTTGAAACTATGTTTAATTATAGTTATAGTTAAATTATTTGCTATAGTTTTGTTTTCTTGCATTGGTCAGTTACTAACCATAACACTTTGTTCTTACCAGGTGATTCTCTTGACAAGTACACTGGATAAAAGGTATGTAACTTTCAATAAATTGGTTTATTGTAGTGAGGAAAGTGGGGGTAAAATTAATTAATTTGTAATGTGAATGCACCATATGTTCCTGGCTGCTCAGAGTCTGCCATTACAATAGTTTCCATTGCCTTGGTAATTTATTTTTGTTGATCCCATGGTGGCAGTTGCATTAGCTAAAAAATACTTTATTAGTTTACTTCCACCATTTTAAAGTCACACATCTTCCTATTTAACCTTCAAGCTGACGAGGCTGTGAGAATAAAAGCTGAACCTGACTGATTACCTGTGGAAAATATATAAGTATATTTACCTGATGAGGCTGTCAGAAAAAAAAAGCTCATCTGATAACCTTATCAATGATGGCTTAATTTTTTATTTTATTCTTTTAATTCATCAGTTGCATACTCACCTGAACAATTGTATGCCTCAGAACAATGTGGCTCAATATTGTCATATTTGACCAATCTACCTATGTTCAGTTAGTGCCCCAAAGTGACGCTTAAGAATATGCTGGAATCTGTGTGATGCAAAGGCATACATAACATACATAAGTGTAAAAGTCAAGACACACACACTCCGAAGGCATAGTGCACACAGTTTTATTTTAATATGTCCTAGGTGTTCAAAGTAATCCTTTGTAAAGTTCACAATTAAACAAATTTTGAATGAAAGTTGAATGTTTCCTTGACAAATGTGATTTTAGGGAATTTCAGGATGGACAGAGGCAATCAGTATGTAAGCAGGCAAAAAAAAAAAAAATAGCTGTGGTCTTGCCTTAACTTGTAGTGTTGTTTGGTTAAGATCACAAATGATTGACATAGTAAATAAATATATATTTTCTCTTTACATTTTTGAGGAACGATAAGCAGACAGAGAGGCAAATACAACTAAATGGAAGCTGATATCCTGACTGCTACCAGCATATGATGAATCTCGAAATTGAATTCAACCACCCTGAGATAGACCACCCAATTTGCTCCTCTTTCAGGGTCTGGATCTACTCAGATCTAGCATCTGGATTATATGGGATGGATTTGCAAGATTTGTTCCTTTGTTGCTCCTGAAACAAATGAACTTTTGAGGCACTACAGATTAAGGCACAACCACTGTGAATTTCTTCCTTGTTTATATGCCGATTGCCCTTGCTCCTTCAAAACCTATAGTGCCCTAAAATCACATTTGAGAAGGACACATTCAACTGACAAATTAACAGCAGAAGTACTTTTTTTAAACTGTGAACTATGCACTTCTTGTTTCTCCACTGAGAAGGATTACTTACAACATCTTGGAGTTCATCTTAAGAAAAATGAAACTGTGCACTGTGTCTTTAAAGACTGCGATTTTTACACAAATGTGTATGGAACATTTTCATCACACAGATCCCGACAGCACACAGCACATTCTTTAAGTGACTTTCGGGCACAAATTGTACTTAAGTATATAGATCAGTCAAATATTACAGATGATATTGTTGAAGCACATTGTTCAGATGCATATAAGTGTCCGGGAACAGATGACTGTTCAGGAGAGTATGAAACGGAAGAATTGAAAGAGGATGAAATTGAACTGAAATTAGGCCACCTTCTGTTAAAATTAGAGAGCATTTACAATGTGCCAAACAAGTGCATTAATGAAGTTGTAGCAGAGCTCCAGTTTATATCCTCTTCATTGTCAGGTCCTGGCATAGAAAAGACTGTAAATGCATGTTTAAGGAGACATGACTGTGTGCTTGATGACCCAGTCATCTCAGATTTAGTCAAGCAGTTGAGAGAGTCCAACCCTGTTAGCACAGCTTTAAGAGCGGATGGTCCGTTTGCCACATCTTACAAAAGACAGCAGTTTTTCAAGAAGAAATTTCATGTGGTTGAGCCTGTCGAATTCATTCTGGACCAGAAGGAAGGTCGAACCTTACAATATGTTCCCATTCTTCAGTTATTGTCACAGATATTAAGTGTTAAAGACATACAGGAGAAAGCTTTCAACTATTCATGCACTACTCATCAAAGTCGGTACGAGTCATTTACTGATGGAACATATTTTAAAGAAAACGCACTTTTATCTACTGAAGACATAACTCTTTCTCTCCTTCTCTACATTGATGATTTTGAAGTGTGCAATCCTTTGGGAACATCCCGAAAAAAGCACAAGATCACTGCAGTGTATTGGGTATTGGCAAATGTTCCACTACAGTTTCGTGCAACACTTAAGTCAATTTATTTAGCTGTGCTTTGTAAGGCTGTCGATGTAAAGAAGTATGGTTATGAGACAGTGCTTGAGCCACTGTTAAAAGACATTGTTCATTTGGAAGAAGAAGGACTCTTTATTCCTTTGTTTGGAAAGAAAATCAAAGGCACAATAGTTAGTGTAGTAGCTGACAATTTAGGTGCCCATTCACTTGGTGGATTTTTGGAAAGCTTTTCTGGATCTCACGTCTGCAGGTTTTGTTTGGGAAAGCTGTCTGAATTTCAGGTGAAAGAAGTAAGGACTGGGGCCTTCCAAGCAAGAACGAAGCAGGAACATTATTTTCATGCACAAGCAGCTTTAGAAAGTCCCACTCTCACTCACTGCTTTGGTGTCAAAAGGCAATGTGCCTTAACTAAGAAATTAAAATACTTTCATGTTTTGTCAGGGTATCCACCAGACTTGCTCCACGACCTATTTGAGGGAATAGTACCTTTGGAGTTGGCTTTGTGCCTTGATCTTCTGATAAAGAAAAAATACTTTACTTTATTTCAACTGAATGACCTAATCAGACAGTTCCCCTACAAGTGGACTGACAAATCTGACAGCCCACAGCCTATCCCGCTGAACTTTGCCACCCGGAAAAGCATAGGTGGAAACGCTCATGAAAATTGGAGCTTATTGCGACTGCTCCCCCTTATGATTGGTTTCAAAGTGCCAGAGAGTGAACCTGCATGGCATCTCTTAATGGATCTTAAAGACATTGTTGAGCTTGTGGTTTCTCCATTTCACACAGATGACACAATAAGATTCTTGAACATCAAGATATCCGAACACAGGCATAGATACTTGCAGGTTTTTCCAGAAGCAAAAGTTCTGCCAAAGCACCATTTTCTTGAGCATTATCCACAACTAATCAAGGCTTTTGGGCCGCTTGTAGCTCTGTGGACCATGCGCTTTGAAGCGAAGCATAGTTTTTTCAAGCGAGTCGTTCGACAAACCAACTGTTTTCGCAACATTTTACTGTCTCTTGCTGTTAAGCATCAGTTCATGCTGGCTTACCATCTGCACGGTACAGATGTACTCAAACCTGCCCTCAGTGTCTCAAATATGTCCACATTGCCTGTGGATGTCTTCAAGGAAAACATACAGGAAGCAGTGCAAAAAAAGTTTCCTGGAGAAACATGCATTCAGGTTGCCAATACAGTGACCTGCCATGGCACCACTTACTCAGTGGGAATGATTTTGCCGTATGGATCCACTGGAGGGCTTTCAGATTTTGTTGAACTGAATCTAATCCTTATTGTGCACAGCCGCCCTGTATTTGTTGTCAAGTGTCTACATTCATGGTACAGTGAGCACCTTAGGGCTTTTGAATTGGAATCCACAAGACAAGTGACAGTCCTTGAGCAACTGGAATTGACAGACTCCTATCCACTTGCAGCATACACTGTTGAGCAAAAGCGATTTGTCACCCTGAAGCGTCACATACCCATACAAGATTAGGTATTTATATACAGTATATATTGACATGTTTTCAATTGTTCTTAAATCCTCTATTTACTGTCATAATTTAAGTGTTTCACATTGCTATTAAATTTCACGGGATCTGAAACAAATGCAAAACCACAGCAGTGTCAGATCTCCTTTTAAGAGAGCCACAGGCTTTATCTGAAGAAGCACCCAGAAGTAAGCTAACAGCTGTCTGTCACAAACACATTCAAGGAACTGATTCCATAATGTTCAATTTCTCCTTTACATACACTCAAGCTGCCAATGTTAATTTACAATAAAACACTCACTCAGATATGGCATATTAATTTTCAACAGTAGTACTGTTACATTGTGAGTTTACTTAAATAGATCGTTCACTTTTGGGTGAACGTTCTTGTTATTTACTCACACTCGTGTCAAACCTGCATTAACTTATTTTTTTCTGTTGAACATGAAGGAAGATATTTTGAAGAATGCTGGCAATCAAACAGTTACTGGTCCCCAATGACTTCCATAGTACAGAAAAAGATACTATGGAGTTCAATGGGGACAAGAAACTGTTTGGTTACCAGCACATTAGTGGTGTGGGTTAAGGCCATATCATGTGCATGCAAAAACTCATTTATCTGTATTAATAACATGCCAAATAAAAAACTTGAAACACATTTTTTATAAAGTAATATATTTCTCTCTCTCTCTCTCCTCTACAGGCAATCAAGAAAAGCCCAGCTCTCCTGATTTATTCTGTAGGAGAAGGTTTTAAATGCTAATAAACAGTTTAATGTCTATAGCTTCAGCTCTTTTTGAAAACTAAATATATTTACAGCAGAAGCATCACTGCAAACTCTTTCACCTCCCCATCAAGGTGTGTAACAAACTTCACTGGGATTTACTCATAAATGTGTATGTAATGCATACAGTTTAAAATGCAGGTATTTTTATGCCACAGCAGTGTCAGATCTCCTTTTAAGAGAGCCACAGGCTTTATCTGAAGAAGCACCCAGAAGTAAGCTAACAGCTGTCTGTCACAAACACATTCAAGGAACTGATTCCATAATGTTCAATTTCTCCTTTACATACACTCAAGCTGCCAATGTTCATTTACAATAAAACACTCACTCAGATATGGCATATTAATTTTCAACAGTAGTACTGTTGAGTTTGCTTAAATAAATAGTTCTTGTTATTTACTCACACTTGTGTCAAACCTGCATGAATTTATTTTTTTCTGTTGAACATGAAGGAAGATATTTTGAAGAATGCTGGCAATCAAACAGTTACTGGTCCCCAATGACTTCCATAGTTTAGAAAAAGATACTATGGAGTTCAGTGGGGACAAGAAACTGTTTGGTTACCAGCACATTAGTGGTGTGGGGTAAGGCCATATCATGTGCCTGCAAAAACTCATTTATCTGTATTACAGTTTTTCTCGATTGCTAACACACAATTCATGAAACAATTCACCATTTTCTCACAACTATAAACACAATCTCAAAACTACACACCAACTTGTGCAAACTTCAAACTTCCAGCTCAAAATCAAATAGTTTAGTCAAATACATGTTCTCTTTTGTCAGACTCAAACTTTGTGTATTTGACAGCTTTGTGTGTCATCTGAGGCCAGACTATTTTCCTGCCTAGAGAACACTAGATCAACTTAAAACAGTTACAAAAACCTGCTTTATGTTACAGTATACAACATAAATAGAGGGGTGCAGATACAGTAAAA
>NW_015639207.1:0-515 GCF_001515625.1 Sinocyclocheilus rhinocerous
GGGGGTCTGAATACTTTCCGTACCCACTGTATATATATACATACTGTACATACATACATATACACAGTTTTGGGAAGGTTACTTTGGAAATATAATAGGTTACAGATTACAAGTTACTCCTATTTAAAATGTAATAAGTAGTAAAAAGCACGCTACCGAGCAAGAATGGAAGGTGTTATTATTGTAATATTATGTGCTTTGTACTGTAGTGTTTTCTCAGTGGTGAATGAGACATGATATATCTGACAGCGTTGCATTCAGTCCTCCACCAACGCCGTCTCTCATCATGTCGCTAGTTAGCCTCTGCTCTGCCTGTGTGCGTTCATGTGTTTTGGAGGAGGCGTGGCTTTGCAGAGTGATTATGCAGGGAGGGTGGGATCTTGCTTTCAAAGCTAGCTTGCTATTGCTAGCCTCTCCAAAATCGCCTACACTACCTTTAAAGGCACAATATGTACGATCTCTCCAAAACTACCTTTAAAGGCACAATATGTACGATTTTTTTATTAAAATATCCA
>NW_015639208.1:0-485 GCF_001515625.1 Sinocyclocheilus rhinocerous
CCGTATCACTGCACTGCATGTGGGAAGTGTTTCAGTCATTTATCTTCTCTACACAGTCATACAAAAAATATTCACAGTAAGTAGATCATCAGATCTAACACTTTCAGATCTGATTCTGTGTCCTCACCACATGAGACACAATAATGCATCAAACAATAAAATATCATCTGGATAAATGTCCTAACCAGTCATTACAAGTGACATGACAAAGAAACATTATCTAAAGTTTTCACAGTGAATAAAGTTCATCTTCATCTTCAAAACCAGCAGATTCAACTGTAAGATTCAGATCAACTCAAAGATTGAGTTCCTCCCCAAAATGTCACCAAGTTTTATTCTTGAATATAATTTTGTTTGATGATATCATTGTGTTTTCTTATGAGTTTCCTGTTATGTTCATTTTTCTTCTAATGCAGCGGTTCTCAATTCCAGTCCTTGCATACCCCTGCTCTGCACATTTTGTATGTTTCTCTTATTGCTTCAGA
>NW_015639209.1:0-945 GCF_001515625.1 Sinocyclocheilus rhinocerous
ATACTTAACGAGCTTCGGCGACCGCAACGAGCACCGATTTGGTCAGGATCCGGGGGGTTTGTCGCAGACTGTGTAAATCTGTCCGCGACAGCAAAATCCAGCCAAAAATCCTGTAGTGTGAGTCCGTCTTTAACTGACCACATAGTCACAGCATAAGCAGCGGCCAATGAACAATAAATATAACATAACATTACAAACAAATGTCATAACTTATTAAAACATTTCATACTATTATAGATATTATTTTCATATAATTGTATATCGTTTTATTTTACAGCATTATATGTTTAACTATGACTATGTTAAGATTCATTTTAATATGCCAATAAAAAATACAGCAGACTTTCTCCGGGTCTTATATCTTTATTAAAATTAAGCAAAAACAAAACGATAAATGTTTACTTTCAAGAGCCGTCAAGTATTTGCGAGAGCGAGTTTATAGCTTACAGGCTTCTGTACACCGGCCGCCCGCAGCGTCTTCTGGGATTTCTAACGACTCGATTCTCTCAAGTCTGCACTCGATGCATCCTCGATATCAAGAACACATCCGGGAACTTTCATGCGTCCTCTGTACTTGCGTTCTTGAGAATTGGAACTGAACTTCGACGGTTAATGATGACGTAGAGCGAGAACACAAAGACGCAAGATCGCTGAAGAACGCATATAGAGAAACAGCCTCTGTAGGGCTGTGGCCCTCAAGTTTTGGACCCCTGTTTTAGATTGAGTCACTGTCTTCCACCAGAGCTACTCCCATCAGTTTTGAGGTCTGCACATGACTCAAGTACTCCACACTAACTCGGGTACAAAAGCTGCTGTTGGTTAATTATGATTTGATGGATGGCCTCTTGTCTCAACTGGACTCTTCTTGTGTCATCTGTAATACGACTTTCCAGTTTAGATTTTCACTTCCTGTTTGTTGCTGCCGTGTGTTTTGAGTTTGAGCTC
>NW_015639210.1:0-1172 GCF_001515625.1 Sinocyclocheilus rhinocerous
ATATAAATACTGTTCGGTTTCTGGCACAAATCGATCGTTTCGTGTGTTAGGACATCTATGTGTCGTCAGGAGCCGCAGGGTTTCATTTGGATTTGTCTGTGCATGTTTTTTTTACTCTCATAGATTTTGTTACCATTGCCATGCATTATACGACTGATAGACTGCAACGGTTGGAGTTAAAAATCATCATATGTGTTCTACAAACAAAGTCACCTACATCTTGGATGCCCTGGGGGTAAGCAGATAAACATAAAATTTTCATTTTTGGGTGAACTATACCTTTAAGAGAAAATATCTAATTATTGTGCGAAGCGATAAACGAGCTTCTCTTCCCCGCAACACTGTGATCAGCGGCAGCTGGACGCAATCATTGCATGCCAATGTCCATTGGCTCGTTTAGTTTACGCTCGAAGTAGATTGGTCTCTCTGGCGAGATTCCCAATTCGTCGGTCACCGATGTGATGCCGAAAGTGACCGACAGAATGGGAACTTTAAGTTATTTAAAGACACATTAAAGTTATAAAGAAACATGTGTGAATGAGAAAACAAAGAGAGGGACATGCATGATGTTAAGCATAAGCCATGAAAAAGAACTAGCACGGACTGACACACATCTGAGGCATGTGCACAAAAAGCCACCTCTCTCAGACAGCATGCATTTCCAAATTCAGTTCTCTTTAGAGGCTTATTGCGTTAAACACACAATTGTCAAAATGACCATTGTATGGAGTAGTCACATAAACACAGTTGGTTATGTCTTAAGTGAGCATAAACAATTGGGCATAAACCTGTCTGTATATTAGATCTGTGCATTAGGTCTTAAGGCTGGGACACACCAAACCGAATTCAGAGAACAAGCGGCGACGAAGGCTGATGGTGTTGTCACCATGCGTTGGCAGTGGCGTCTGGACTGAAAAGCTGTGCTTGAACACACCGCACAGACTACAGCCGACTGCAAACTAACACAGGGGCGGACTTACCCATTAGGCAAAGGTAGGCGACCGCCTTGAGCCCCCAAAAGCCAAGGGCCCCCTAAAATGCTTTTCATATAGGATATGCGCATTAAGCGCGGACACGCGAACGGTTGCTGATTACGGTGTTTATTACCACAACAACCATCCGAGTCTGTGGTGCCTGCAGGTGTACGGCTGTACGCACTGTGCATACCATGA
>NW_015639211.1:0-2156 GCF_001515625.1 Sinocyclocheilus rhinocerous
AGCACTTGACAAACAGATAGCGACTCCTAAGTAGCACTTAAAGCATGGCTATGTGCGATTGCGTTAAGTGCATTTTTCAGTAGCCCCTCACTGCAGAACAAAGATCCAGGGGGCGGGGTTGGATCCACATCTAGGGGATGGAGATGGTAGGTTTAGGGGTGGAGATGGGTGGGTTTAGGGACCAGGGGGTGGAGACGGGTAGGTTTAGGTATATGTAAGGTGGGAGGAGTTGGATCTGGATCCAACCTCGCCCCCTGGATCTTGTGTTCTGTAGTGAGGACCATCTCGCATTTTTGGGAAACGCACGTGAAACAATAATGAACGATCGTAAAATGATCTTAATTGTAGAAAACGCTCTTAAGCTCTAAGATCAAACGCCCTGGGCTGCGTTTCTGAAAAGCATCGTAATTGCCTTTGGTGGCAATGGTCTACGATCTACTTATGGTGTGTTTCCACTGGCACGTAGCGAGCGAAGCAGAGCGAGCGTTTTCAATTAATTCCTATGGAAGTTGAGCTTAAACGCTCGCACAGTGCATTATGGGATTGAAAGTGGTGCGGAGAAAGCGTTGAGATCGGCCGAGAGCATCAAAAAGGTTGGCCATTCCTCGACTTTATGCAAATATCGAGCGAAAAATGCCGGGCGACAACCAATCGCTGTGAAAAGTAGGCAAGGCAAGATTTTGACGTATGTTTCAGAGTATTTGCTGAACTGGTGGATTACTAAGCTGAAATCACTTGTCGTTGAAAAAGTCATATGCAAAAGTAAATGCACTTTGCATGCTTTCATTACATGCTATGGATGGGTGAGCAAAACTGCATTAAATCAACTGTCATTGTATATATTTCATGTATTATGAAAATGTATTCCTTCACACTTTAAGTTTACACAAACATATTGTAATAAACTTTTCCCCTAATGCGAAACCATGTATATGCCTGTGTTTATTTATTGATAATTTCTTCAAAGCAGCCATTAAACAATGCACATGTGATAAATGTGTAAACACGCTGTCTTCCACCTGGTTAATTTGCAAGCAGCACAATGGAAGAGAAGCTGATTGTGTCTTCTTTCCTGGTACTGTATGATACATCTCTGTATTCATATAGAGACACAACAGTGAAAAACGAAGCATGGCGCAAATTGGCAGAGGCTGTCGGTGTTCCTGGTAGGATTAAAAGTAGTAAAAGCAATATCACTTGCTTTTGAAGGACTGAAGACCGTTATCACTAACTAAACAGCTGTTCACATGTTCTGTTACAAATAAAAATAAACAATGCAAAAAGTATGTGTTAGGACAGTGGTTCTCAAACCTCTCCAAGAAGTACCCCCAGCACTAAACATTTTGTATACCTCCCTATATCTGACACACCCACTTCAGGTCTTGCAGTCTCCACTAATGAGCTGATGAGTTGAATCAGGTGTTATAGATGAGGGAGACATACAAAATGTGCAGGGCTGGGGGTACTCCAGGACAGGTTTGAGGACCACTGTGTTAGGAGTATGAACTTAAGTGTTGTTTTATGTTACTTTGGCCTGTTCCTGTTTTTCCTTATATGGTTTTGTTCCTGTTTGGTTTAGCTCTTGGGCTTATTTGCTCATTAGTCATTATTAGTTAACTCCCTTCACCAGATTGCTCCTCATCAGCTGCAAAATTTAAAGTCCTCTTTTCTTTTCAGTTTCTGTCGGTGATTGTTTCGTGTTACTGCTACTCTGAGTTATTTTCTTCCCTGTATTCATGTGGATTATAATTAAAGACTTTTTGTGGATTATCTTCATCGTCATTGTCTTCTTTGGAGAAACCATAACAGTATGATGCAAAAGTAGTAGATGATTTTATTAAGAACAAATAATAGAAGAGCATAAGCAATTTTTCATAGATCCAACAATTATTATACTGTACAGTGAGATGATATTTTTTTTCCAAAAGCTATATTAGTAACTAATTTGGGTAAAGAGCCCTTAAATAACCATCTTCTTTTAAAGTATTCTTTAATTAAGGTTTATTTGAGAAGCAAAATGACATTGCAATAAGTGTTTTCTGTAAAACTCATCAGGTGCATCAAACAAGACGTTACCTACCATTTTGGTAAGAAAAATAAATAAAACTGCAATAAAACTTAAAGGGGTCATATGATGTTGCTAAAAAGAACATTAT
>NW_015639212.1:0-1464 GCF_001515625.1 Sinocyclocheilus rhinocerous
GTCATAAAAATAAATTCAGGATTAAATTTTATTACAAATGAACTACATTTGTTTTTATCGAGTTGTTTATTTCTTTATTTTCCTGTTATTTCTTTATTTATTATTTCTGCAGGTTTGGTCCTCCATATCTGATCACATATAAAGCCAAAATACCAACTCTGATGACGCAATGTTTAATTATTGAAAAAAGAATTAATTTTTTTAATGCTTAGTTGTGTGTCGTGGGATTTTTTTACATATCAAAATGGTGCCACGGCAGAAAAAAGGTTGGGAAACACTGGGCTAGTGGTTCACTGCAAAAAGCACATGTTGCACATTAAAATTATACCTGCAGGGGCAGCAGTGCTGCTGTTCATGTTGCTCTGGTCATTCAGTCCCTGACGGGTAACAAGAACAAAGTGAACTACCATGACCAACAGTTAAAAGTTTTTAATAATGACCTGATTAATTATTAAGACAAAAATCCATCTAGGCATACCGTTTTATTCATCTGGGCCAAATATTCTGGATTTGGCTCACTAAAGTTTGGCACCTCTGAATACACCATGCAGAATCTAACAAATTGGATACAAAACATGAATTAATTTAAAATAAAATATAAGTTTAAAGGGGTCATATGATGCTGCTAAAAAGAACATTATTTTGTGTATTTGGTGTAATGAAATGTGTTTATGCGGTTTAAGGTTCAAAAAACACATTATTTTCCACATACTGTACATTATTGTTTCTCCTCTATGCCCCGCCTTTCTGAAACGCGTAGATTTTTACAAAGCTCATCGGTCTGAAAAGCGAGGTGTGCTGTGATTGGCCAGCTATCCAGTGCGTTGTGATTGCCCGAATACCTCAAGCTTGTGACGGAAATGTTACGCCCCTTACCATATTGTGTCCCGCTTCGTCCACGGTGAAAGCCGATCCGGCGATCCACAGCGAGAAGTTAATGTATTTCCTCAGCGACCAGACAAAGTAGTTTCGCTTTCACAACGAAACATACGGCAACAACAATACTACAGCGAGAATAAAAGTTACGCCTTCTTTCTTTGCGTGAACATTTGGGCGGCGTTATGCAAATCTTCCCACACAGTGACGTAGACATGTGGGGGCGTGTTTAAACGAGGCGTTTTAGGAGGGCGTGGACAAGTCTTAACTTTTATAAAGAATATCTCTTTGGATTTGAGACTTCAGTCTTTGCAACTTTACAGATCTTCTTTATGCACCAAGAGCTTGTAACACTCCAAAGAGAAAGGAAAAATTGAAATCGCATCATATGACCCCTTTAATATATATATTTGTCTGTATTTGTACATACTGATATTTTAAGTTTTTTAATGCAAAACAATCCATACTGAAATAAATATACTGCCATGATAACTATAATGATAACTATACTGACATTTACAAAAAAATGAATGATTAAATAATAACTTCTTAAAGGGGTCATATGATGCGATTTCAAGTTTTCCTTTC
>NW_015639213.1:0-466 GCF_001515625.1 Sinocyclocheilus rhinocerous
CATCTGGTTGTTGTTTGCAAGTAGGCTATGATTATGAAAAACTTTGTTAAAAAAAATTAAAAAAATATACAGAAAGGAGATTGCAAGGAAGACAAGAAAAGACTATGTAGGGGAGTTATCTAGCCTACTGTCAGCTCAGATTCATGGTAAAGAAGCGCTGGTTGTTAACCTGCACCTGTATGTAGGTTACTGAGGCTAGGAATAGAAAGAAACATGGATGGACTTACTTTTTTAATGAAAGTTAGAGTATTCATGTAAAAATACAGAAAATACGTCATATAATTATTCAAGTGGTCAAGTGCAAAGACCGCAAGTGTGGGTGTTTGGACAAGGCAAGAATAGTGTGAAAACTGAGAAGGGAAATTCTTTTAGTTTTAAGATGTGGGAAGACATCAGATGTGAAATGGCTTAGTAATGTTTAATTTTGGCATATCTCGAAAGTATCATGGAAAGCAAACTGCAGACA
>NW_015639214.1:0-213 GCF_001515625.1 Sinocyclocheilus rhinocerous
TTGGGGATTGACGTCAATTTGACGATGGGTTCTGACGTCAATCTGGCGTTGGGTTCTGACGTCAAACCAATTTTCATTTTCAACCAAAATTCAACGTCTGTTTAACGTTGGAGATTGACGTCAATGTGACGATGGGTTCTGACGTCAATCTGACGTTGGGTTCTGACGTCAACCCGATTTTCATTTTCAACCAAATTACAACATCTCAACGAC
>NW_015639214.1:243-568 GCF_001515625.1 Sinocyclocheilus rhinocerous
CTGACGTTGGGTTCTGACGTCAACCCGATTTTCATTTTCAGCCAAAATGCAACATCTGTCCAACGTTGGAGATTGACGTCAATTTGACGATGGGTTCTGACGTCAACCCAATTTTCCTTTTCAACTAAAATGCAACGTCTGTCCAACGTTGGACATTGACGTTAATTTGTTGATGGGTTCTGACGTTGGGTTCTGACGTCAACCCGCTTTTTATTTTCAACCATAATGCAACGTCTGTCCAACATTGGGGATTGACGTCCAACGTCGTTGGCGATTGACGTCAATGTGACGATGGGTTCTGACGACAACCTGACGTTGGGTTCTG
>NW_015639215.1:0-233 GCF_001515625.1 Sinocyclocheilus rhinocerous
GTTCCATTTTACAAAGATAAGCTGATTGGGTGGAATCATATATATATGTGTGTGTGTGTGTGTGTGTGTACAAATTTGTACCCAAAAGTGAGCAAAACCTGACAAAATTGGCAAAAACCTCAATTTGTGGATGTTCTCATTTGTAAAACTGTTATAAAAATAAACAAAGTTTTTTTTTACTTTTGAAATTGTAAAAAAAAAGAAAGTTTTCTGTGAGGGGTAGGGTTAGGGGT
>NW_015639215.1:404-3100 GCF_001515625.1 Sinocyclocheilus rhinocerous
TGTGTGTGTGTGTGTGTGTGTAAAATAGTATATCAGTCTGGCGAGTAAACAAAAAAATTTACTAGCCAATGGCGATTATATTGCCAAGGTGTGTGTAGAGGGTTGACAAGACTAACCAGTGTTATTTTAAAGTTAAATAGATTATTCAGTTTCTGTGGTATTTCTGTAGGCTACCTGAATATTACTGTTATACCTACCTGAAAAACTTAAAGCACAGTTAATTTTATATCATATTATTGTGTTTGTTTGTGCCATTGCTTGTCATTTATCTATTCTTATTTTAATACTGACCGTTTACTTGTCTTTTTTAGTTAAAATAAATTAAATTCAGAGTTCTTCAAATTCTTTTTAAAAATCTTCCTCACAATATAAATATGAATCAACAACATTATAAATTGTAAAACACAAATACACTGGGTGACGAAACATTTAGGTTAGATGATTGTAGTTTTAAAATATGTCTAAAAAAATACCTTAACTCCCTTCTCAACTTAAAAAAATCCCCCCATAAAAGCCACCTAAAGGGGGAATGCCCCCCCATTGTCCAAAACGAAATCCACAACTGTAGGTGTTTTTCTCTGTCATTGTTTCTTTCTCCTTCACTTTCGCTCTCCGTTTCTCTGCCTGTCTTTGCTGAGTCTCTTTCATTTTTATCTGTCTACTCTTTTTTTTTTTTGTAGCTTCATACTCTGTTCACATGGCTGTAGATCTGACACAGAATTTGAACATTCACCACTGCTCTGAGAGC
Source organism: Sinocyclocheilus rhinocerous (assembly GCF_001515625.1). NCBI lineage: Eukaryota > Metazoa > Chordata > Actinopteri > Cypriniformes > Cyprinidae > Sinocyclocheilus > Sinocyclocheilus rhinocerous. The sequence goes on from NW_015639215.1 coordinate 1,153, forward strand.
TCTTAAAGGGCCGGTTCTTCTTTAAACACGCTCAGGCGATGTAGCAGCTCACTGGCATTTCTGCCTGCCGAGTCACAATGACATGCTTGCCTGTGCTAGGGCGAAGCTTGCAGGCCGTGCCCCAGTAACCCAGTTTCCCCAGTGCTATAGCTCCATAACAGCGCAGCAGTGGCTACTGTGTCATCTGTTACCTAACACCCACCACCCCAAGTTTCTGATGAGGATTTTTTTTTTTGTAGTGAATCGCTGTATGAGGTTTTCTATTAATGAGAACCTTTATGCAGAACAATTTAACATTTAGAGCAGAACAGGGCACATCTAACTGTCCTCACAGTGCAACAGACATAAAAGACTGAAGAAAGAGAATGACTGAGCCACATTCATACAACACGAAAGAGATAAAGATATCTATAAAACACTAAAGCCTTCTAAAGTACAACTGCATTATTCTGATGAGGTAACGATGACCTAATCAGTGACTGGCAACCTCAGGATGAGCCAATCAAGAGCCAGGAAAGTACTAACAACTCAAAGGTTTGAAAAAAGGCTGTATTCGAAATCATCCCTTATATCCTCATTCACTATTCCACATCACATCGCTAATATAGTCCACTGAATGAGTGAATGAAAACAAGTGAGCGAATTTGGACACTGAGTGTGTCGGAAGTGCTGTGAACGCCATGCAGAATTCATTCAGGGTGACACACACAATGCATGAGTATTTTCTAGTGGCTAGTCATTAAGTGTACATCAACTGTATGTACACTAGCCTTTGAGGTGCATTATGGGATTGAATGTCCACTGTGGTTTCGGACACCACTACAAATGGTTGTCCCGTCAAATAGTGCACTATATAAGGGTATTGGGGCGATTTCAGACTCAGCCTGGGTTTTGCCAAATGTCCATTTGCAGTTTGGACAGCATGTGACTGTCTGACTGCAAACAAGTATTCTTTTCTTGACCAATATTAAATTTACTAGCAAACATCTAACATATGAATCTGGTTCAATATGCGGCATAGCAAAGTTACAAAACAGCAAAGTTGCTTCATATCACTTCATTACATTAAGTAGCCAATGGGTGATGATCATTGCATTACTAACATGACTAATAATTGCTAACTTTATTATCCATGACACAGACTGATTCACAATCTTTCCCTTTCAGTCTCCCACCCAGTCACTACAAAGAGATCAAATACACTTGAAACTGAAATAAATATACATTTTGTTATCAGGATTGACTTTGCTCTCTTTGAATAAGGCAATATATTGCAAGAAGAAAACAAACAGAAAGATATCTAAAGTCAAGTCTGCAACAACAACGTAGGGTTTAAGTGAAACATACAGCATCTCATGCTCTTTGTAGTCTCGACAGTAAACAGATGGAACAACTATCTAAGAGGACCATGATTGAGAGGAATTATTGAGAGGAAAAGAATAACAGGTGAAAGTTCAGAGTTTTGAAACCAGCTGCATAGGTTTTAGTCTAATTTGATATCTGATGGATCTGATACTCTTGTTCAAGAAAGATCTGAATTTGTTGTCTAAAGCTTATACTACATGCTTATTTCAACTTGTTTCCAAAAGCACTGCTCAAAAAGCTCTTGGATTATTAGATGGCCACATACTTTGAATTGGACTTGTATTGTGACTACATTTCTCCTTCCACTTTTTCTGTCAGATCTGTCCATTTATATAGGCTAGCACTTTTCTCAGCCAAAGCACTTTACAGAGCAACCCCCAGCAGTGTGCAGCATCAAACTGGATGATGCAACAGCCATAAGGTGCCAACACCAGCAGCTATCAGGCCAGCAGGTTTACATCCCTTCCCTTTTTCTAGAAACTCTCTAGGAATTTTAGAATCAGGACTTCATTTTAACATTGCAGCTCATATAAAGGATGGTGCTTTTTTACAGAAATGTCACCATCGCTAGGTGAATTAGGGC
>NW_015639216.1:0-880 GCF_001515625.1 Sinocyclocheilus rhinocerous
CCATGCCCACTTGGTACCCATGTAGACCCAGCATAAACCATGTGGTGCCCACATATACATGTTGGCTGGGTTGTAGGGTTAATGTAGGTAACAGTACACAGTAATGGTTATTTGCTATTTTGGTTACTTAAGTTCTTAATGAGGTTGTAAATTGGTATAACCTTTAAACAGAAGGGGGAAAAAATTATGTTCTAAATAACCTGTGATAAGAAGAACCCTTTCAAGCGAGAGGGGAAATGTGGTGTTTTGTAGTTTAACCACAAGGTGGCAGTATATTGTTATGTGTAGAGGTTCTACTTAGTATTCCCTAAGAAGAAGCCATACAGTTCTGTAAAAAAGGTAGCATCTGTTGAATAAACGGTTAAGAGGATTTACTTGTGCTGTTACTGAGTACCGAGGACACAACATCACCCTCTTGTAATATGGTTTTAATGTCAAATGAATATGATGTAGTAATCAAATCATAATCTTATCGTGGCATCCCAGGTGAAAAAGACGTAGTATTAAATGTATTAAAAATATACTTGAAATTCAAGTAGTATGTTTATAATACATTTGTATTCCCAACATGCTTATTTGAAGTGCAATAAAAATATATTGAATTGCATTTTCGTATATTTCTAAAAAGTATACTAGAAATACTTTTGTATTAAATATATGCTAGTTATACTTCTAAGAAATATGCTAAACAGAAGCATACTTTTAATGTATTTATAAAAAAGTATACTAGAAATACTTTGGTAATAAATATATGCTTAGTTACACCTTTAAGGAATATGCTAAACACAAGCACACTATTAGTATATTTCTAAAAAGTATAGTAGAAAAACTATGCTAATAAATATATATTTTAGTTACACTTTTAAGGGATATACTAAAC
>NW_015639217.1:0-624 GCF_001515625.1 Sinocyclocheilus rhinocerous
GCTGTGAGGGGGAAACAGGGAAACTGAATTCGCCGGAACACCGGGGCTGTTGGCCACTGAGTCAAAGTAGCAGTTCGCGAGCATGAAGTGCTGTGCGCTGGTCTTTGGCTGGAGTTTGACGGCGATGTTGGTCACACGGTCGTAGCAGCTGATGCTGAAGCAGCCGCTGGGCCGCTGGATGTCCACCGTGATGGAGTGAGGTCCGGTTTCACTCTCAGACCGGATCTGCTCGATCTGATCCAGCAGGTAGCTGACTGTGGTGATCTCGTTCTCTGGGCTCCCGACGGTCCGCGGCCCGATGCTGGTGATCCGCTCCAGATGCTTCCTGATTCACAACATAACAGCTTCACACACGTGCTACGGCCTTTTTACTGTGTTTATTCTATTGTTATTTATTTATCTACAGATATGGGTTTTGTTCTGTCAAGTTATTGAACTGAACCGTAATGACTTCATTTATTTTTTTTCTGGTTTAATCACGATCAGATTTTTTCTAGAGCCTGCAGTAAATTAATATTTTGACCTCACTATTTGGGGAACAGACCAGTGTGAATTTCGTCAAAGAAGACGATGACGAAAAATATTCGTTAACGAACATTTTTCTGTAACTAAGACGAGACGTTG
>NW_015639218.1:0-917 GCF_001515625.1 Sinocyclocheilus rhinocerous
AGGAGCCCTCTCGAACGCCACCCTCTGCGCGTCGGTAGCCCCCCGACCAGTGGTCTCATTCGAAAGCGGGCTTTTAGACGTACACTCGATTCGCGTTCGAGAGGGTTCATCAAGCTGAAGGGATCCCCCGAATTTGGTGCGGATTCGCCGCGCCATTACAGAGATCTGGCCGTTCAAAGTTTAAGTGGTTTTCCATAGACTTAAGCTTTAAAGCGTTTCATCCAGGTCGCCAGTAGCAAACAATGGAGCGCTCTGCTGGACAAACTAAGTAATTACACAATTTCAAACATTTTATCTGCGTTATATGTTCTGTAAAAAAATGTTCATATCGGTGGCATATTCCAGGCTCATATCGGCAAAACGATATATCGGTCGGGCTCTACTTAAGACCTACAATGACCATTATGCCCAATGGTCTGCTTCCCACAATAATGTAGATTCTGGGCCGAAAACAAAAATTCTGGATGCACTTGGCCCAAAAACGAAACTGCTTTTAATAATTACGCCTATATATAATTTTATTAAATAATATAAAATAATTTTTTAAGACTTTAATTTAACTCAATTTTAATGACACTAAATAAATAAAAAATACAAGCCAATAAAATAACCACACTTTTATTGAAAGTAAAACAATAAAATAGGACAAAAAATATATTAAAATTAAATATCAATATTATTTTTATTCAGTTCTATGCAACAGAATCAGATATAAAAAAAAATTCATTCCTAATTATTCAAATAATGTATAGTCCTACAAAGCTATTATTATCAGAGCATGTGAGCAGAGCATAGCGTCACGAGAGGGTAGCAGTGTTGCCAATAGGGATGCTCCGATCCGCCTTTTTCGCATAGCGTCTAGCAGTGTTGCCAATAGGGATGCTCCGATCCGCCTTTTTCGCCTCCGATACCGATTC
>NW_015639219.1:0-525 GCF_001515625.1 Sinocyclocheilus rhinocerous
CGATTAAACTTCAAAAGGCTATGATTTCACTGAATAAACTTGAGCACTGCACGTCAGCTTTGTGTACTACGGTTACCAGGGAAACCACTATATGCGCAGTTCCGAAAGTGAAACCTGCTGGCAGAGAACGAATTTGCTTTTTCAAAAAGCCCATCTGCTATTTTTGCTACATATTTTTAAATGTGAACCAGTGGATTGACAAAAAGCTAATGCATTATAAAAATCTAAACAATTAAGACACTAAGATATATTTATATGTTATTTAATATAATAATTAATTGATAATAATTGTTTAAATTAATATAATAATTGATACTTTTGACTCATCCCTTTCTTAATAATTGTTCAAAGGCTGAAATGTGAAGTGCAGATCTTAAAAAGGTCTTTAAAGGGTCTTAAATTAGATTTTTTAAATCATGCAGATACCAGGTTATTTTATAGTACCATTTGGAATAACTTTTATTTTAAATTAAGCCCATTTTAACTGTCCTTTAAGGTTGTTTTGAGAATGTTCTGTAGGCTACT
>NW_015639219.1:790-878 GCF_001515625.1 Sinocyclocheilus rhinocerous
GGTTATACTTTCATTTCCTTCAATAAAAAGGAAATTGAGTAAAACCGTGTAAAAGGTGTGTGGACGTGGATTAGTAATCTGGCCCCTT
>NW_015639220.1:0-560 GCF_001515625.1 Sinocyclocheilus rhinocerous
AATTACCTGTATTTGTTTAAGTTATTGTTACTTAATCAAAACAACTCAACTGCAGTTTGATTGATATTGGAATGCGCAATAAAAAAAAACGTGATTTCTGAAAAAAAATTTAAATGGAGTTATCGGTTTTTGCAAATGAACTCTTCATATAATCATACATATGTTACTAAATCTATGTAAATAATACATAATATTGATCACAGTTGTTATTAGAGGCAGCTGATGTGCTGTTTAGCGTCTGACAGCATGAAGACTTACATCACCGGGAGACATTCACGCATCACACGAGCTCTGGAGCACAAACACCAGCAAAACATGGAAAAATCCCATAATACTTCATTCAGTCTGTGTGTTTCTACACGACTCAGTGTTCACGGCTGCGCTCTAAACCCTCCTCAGCTGCACTACTGTCTACAGAGGCAGCTGCCTTCTAAGCCAACAACCGGTAAGGAACTTCATACTTCATTTTGTTTTGTCCTAAATTCTGTTTTCCTAAATTTGTGTTTTCTGTTTTAATTTTTCCAGATTCTAAACTAAACTGTAATCAAAGTCAAATCAGG
>NW_015639221.1:0-451 GCF_001515625.1 Sinocyclocheilus rhinocerous
TCTGAAAATAACAAACGAAAGAAGTACTAGAAAATACTGTTTAAACTCTCCACTGAAACAGTGGTTTGTCTAACGCACTTTACCTCAGTATTTCACATTAATTCGCTGTTAAGGTTAAATAACGACTCACCAGAGGAGCTCACCTGCTTTAAAGGGCAGCAGAACGTACAAACGTGTTTCTCGGTTTAACTAAGGTTTATTTCGACTAATATAGGTGACCTTAACTTACTCACCAGTCGATGTTATCAGCCTTTTGGCGGCATTTCAGCAGTCAACTCCCGACATGAAAAATGACACGATGAATAACGTTAGTTTGCTGTTAACAAGTGAAAACATCTTAAAATATCGCAGTTTTGCATAAAACAGAAATAATATACTAACCTTTTGTCGAGTTAACGGTGCATTTCTCTTTTGTCCTTTTACAGCCACTTCCACCAAACAGTCAAAAAAG
>NW_015639221.1:535-1299 GCF_001515625.1 Sinocyclocheilus rhinocerous
CGGGCAAGTTCACTACTGTAAATTGATTTACAGTAGTGAGGTAATACAGTAGCGACTGTATATTTTCCCATAATCCTTTGCGGTTTACAGTAAAATACTGTATACACATTTTACAGTATCTTATTGTACATATTACAGTATAATAATGTTCAAATTACAAAAATCAGTTACAGTGTATGTAACACACAAAAATCTAACAGGAATTAATATTATGGCAAAGATGTTTTTGATGTTTGCTAAAGTGTTGCTAGGATATTCTATGCAGTTGCTAGGGTGTTGCTAGAGTATATGGTTGATAGAGTTTGTTCTGGGTGATTACAGACATTCCCATCTGTGTTGTAGGAGCCTATTTTTGTTCAGATTCAGTAACCATTACAGCTATAAAAAATAAAATTTAACATTAAATGTGTAAACACCACTAAAAGACATTTTTGCTTACCTTTTCCTCAGCGTAGAGGGGTGAGCAGTTTATAATTAAGAGAATCTTTTACAAATCCGACTAAAAGGAATAGTTGCTTCCACTGTTAGAAGGGGGAAAAAAATAAAGTGATTGCGCACACAGCATTGCTACCTTGACAATGCAGCCTGTTCATTATCATAAGTATTTGTTTGCTGTTTTTTTCTTTTCTTTTTTTTTCTCTTTCCAAATCACTCCCAAGAGGGCAGAGGGAGGAGCTGAACACGCAGTGCTGAATGAAGCTCTATGAATCAAGGGTGTTTGTATGTGTGTTGGTAGGTTAATCAGGAGATTGTAGATAGCGTGT
>NW_015639222.1:0-215 GCF_001515625.1 Sinocyclocheilus rhinocerous
TCTCTTCATTATCGCATAAATCTTTCGCCTTTTAATAAAGATTTCCGTGGACGGGAACTTTTTGCGAGAAATCTGTATTTTTGGAGGCTCTGATCACAGCAGAGCTACACTGGAATGTCAAGAAAAGAGTAAATTTGGCCGACTGCCAACATGCGGTGGGAGGATGCGCAACTGGTCACCTTCTGTATTTGCAGCGTTTGCGATTCCTGAGTCAC
>NW_015639222.1:368-858 GCF_001515625.1 Sinocyclocheilus rhinocerous
CAAAGATCGCATCAGCTCCTCTAGCCCTATCAGTGACTCATGTACTTTGAGCGTTCTTACTGACCGTGCAAGCCGGTGTCATCCACTTGCGTTGTTGGTATAGTGGTGAGTATAGTTGCCTTCCAAGCAGTTGATCCGTGTTTGATTCCCGGCCAACGCATTTCCGTTGGTTTGGGCTGAAGTCAAAGCAGAACTCCTTCTGTAATCTCTGGCTGCACCAAAACCTTTTGGATGTGTCATTCGGTAGCAGAAAAATACCATCTCTCCCCGTCGTGGAATCGAACTCCGGTCTTCCACGTGACAGGCGGAGATACTGTCCACTATAATAATGAAGAGTTGTGCATGTGTAAGTTCACCCCCAGCCAACGCCACTGCACTGTCATCAGTAAGCAATGCGTGGCTTTTTCTTACGCTGACCCAGCCCTTAAACCATAAAATACCGGATGGACCCATCATCAGCTGAATTCGTTTAACTTTTGGAATGCTACAC
>NW_015639222.1:1164-1291 GCF_001515625.1 Sinocyclocheilus rhinocerous
TCCCTCCCCGTCGGGGAATTGAACCCCGGTCTTCCGCGTGACAAGCAGAGATACTGTCCACTATACTAACAAGGAGTTGTTTATGTGTGAGTTCACCCCCAGCCAACGCCACTGCACTGTCATCACT
>NW_015639223.1:0-589 GCF_001515625.1 Sinocyclocheilus rhinocerous
TTATTGATGACCCGTGGTGTTAATATACTGCATCTGTGCCAGCACATGATGTAATAAAACTGCAGCTCATTAATAAAAGTTTTTTTTAAATCCATTTTATACAATCCGCCTTCATTTAGCAAGTGCACTCGCGCATAAACAATTTTCAAGTTCAACACTTTTTGTTCCGTTCAGTTGTTGCTGCTGATTCACTGAGACCGCTGCGGCTCAGCAAAGAGACATGCGCGTGTGTGTGTGTGTGTGTGTTTTCCTTTGAAAAAGTTTCCCCAAAAATAACTCGCTATTTAATGCATTTTTCCTTACAAACTGTATTATCAGCTTTTATGTGCAACAACAGCATATGCTGTCTCAGTGGCTTTACACATGATTTTAAATCTATTTTTTCAAACTTTATGAGTTAAATGGGGATGATTGTACTGAGAATAACTTTCATCTTTTCTTCAACTGAATACTGTTTCCGTGCTGTTTTGATGTATTTTGATGTATTTAGTTGGCAGTCAAAATTAAAACCGCTGGATGATAGATACTCTTCATTCTTTATGAAAAATAAGATAATATGAATTACAGAATGTACAACGTTTTTAAAATG
>NW_015639224.1:0-338 GCF_001515625.1 Sinocyclocheilus rhinocerous
CCCCCCTAAGGAACCTGATGACCAGGTCGTGCTTCCCCACCGTTCACCCCTCTATGGGGTCGTGGTTAGCTGAAATAGCAGCGACGTAAACTTTAAGGGTGGAGGGAGACTTCGCTCCAACCCTTGCTGCAAGAAGGAGAGCACGACTCTGATCGGATATCTTCGGAGGTCCTCTCGATGAGAGGAACACCACTCGATGAACAGGTTCCACTTCAAGGCGTAAGCGTGTCTCGTAGACGGCGCTCTCGCTGAAGTGATGGTGTCAACTACCTCTTGGGGTAGGTCACCTAGAACCTCCGCATCCCGTCCAGGGACCAGACATGAAGTTTCCAGAGATC
>NW_015639224.1:696-940 GCF_001515625.1 Sinocyclocheilus rhinocerous
TCTGGAGAGGCAAACAGGTCTACCTGAGCGTCTCCGAAACGTCTCCAGATCAGCTGGACCGTCCAGGGATGGAGTCTCCATTCTCCGGGGAGCGCAGCTCAAGACAGCTCGTCGGCTGCACGGTTGTGCAGGCCCGGAATGTGAACGGCACGAAGCGACCTCATATGCTTCTGACTCCAAAGGAGGAGGTGGCGGGTGTGTTGCGACATACGACGGGAGCGCAGACCACCTTGTCGGTTGATGT
>NW_015639225.1:0-492 GCF_001515625.1 Sinocyclocheilus rhinocerous
GGCAATGTCAGATGGAATTGACAATGCAATATTTCTGACCACACTCTTCTCTGAGCTGACTACTGGTGGCACTGAACATGCTATACCAATAATCTGTGTCACTGACAATCATTCACTTGTTGATGCACTGAAGTCCACAAAATCAGTTGCTGAGAAAAGACTGAGTCTGGAAATAAGCAGCATCAAAGAACTTATTCAAACACAAAGGGTTGAACGAGTGCTGTGGTATAATACAAAAGAACAACTTGCAGACTGCCTTACAAAAAAGGGGGCATCACCACTGCAATTACTTAAGGCACTTAGTGAAGGACAATGGAAGCTCTATTAAAAAAATTAAAAAAGGCACGAGTCATATAAAAAGGATGGAAGCTCAAAAAAAAAAAAGGCACGAGTCATGTTAAAAGGAGCTGTTAATAATTAACTGTTAAAACATGTTATTTTATGTTCATGTTTTGTTGTTTTACAATGAGAGCTCCTAGGGCATGTGCTGAA
>NW_015639226.1:0-1230 GCF_001515625.1 Sinocyclocheilus rhinocerous
TACAGATACAGTAGCAAACATTTTTCATTCTAAGAGTTTGATACGGGCAGAAAAATTGTCTTGGAAATCTGCTGTATGACTATATAAAATGTTAAGCTATCATTATAAATGAACTTCAAGGGAAAAAAGTGTAGAATGCCACTTTCTAAGTGAATAGCTGGGAGAGCACAGCGCTACAGACATTTATTACAACCACATCTGTGGTTTGACATCTTGTTTTCAATCAGTCTTGAAAACAATAAAAACAAGCTCAATGTCTCTAGCTCACATCTCTGCGGTCTGAACGGTGTAGCCTCTTCTCTTGTGTGCGCCGCTGGGAGAAAAACCAGCTAATTGAGTCGGAGTTGCAGGAAAAGGTGGACAGTATGTATATGGAGGGGGTTGTGCGACGTGGCAGCTTACGCTTGTTTTCTTCCCAGGGGAGAAATGTGTGAGTGTAGGGTAGGGCTGTGCGATATGGACAAAAAAAACCTATCGCGATTTCTTTGATCAATATTGCGATTTCGATTTTAATCACGATTTTGACACACACAGACATGCTTTACAGTCATTAATGCATTCAGTGTGAATTTGAAACATATTTCCAAAAGAAAACCAATTAGAGCGTTATCAAAAAGCTGTAACATGTCTCTAGAACAGACATAAGGGAAAATAATCACTAAGTAAAGGTGTAACAAAATGTCTCTAGAATAGACATATGGCAGAAAAAAATTAAACAAAAAATCCCGTGCCCAGGGATTTTTTTTTGCCATGCGTTGGTCATAGAGCTCTTTGTGGCGTTGCCTCAGATGTTGAACTAGATTTGTTGCGCCAAGTTCACACGTGCTCTGTCTGCAGTGCGTATACAGTATGTGTATGCGGTGCAGAAGCAGCACGGACTCATTGTGCTTTCGCACAGGACGTGTTTGCAGTCCGCTTCTGATCCGCGGCTGTTTACCACAAACACAACATTTATCCATTATTTTGATTTCAAATCCAAACGTTGTTTCTGAAAATGCTTTTTCAGCATTGTGATTCTCTTTTATCACAGTACAGTAATACAATCTTTCATAGACATAGTCACGTTTAAACTCAATAAATATAACTTTGTTTAACTACCACCACGAGTACCATCTATTATTGCCTTGTTTATCTAAAAGTGCACTTTTCCTTTTTTAAAATCTAGCCAAAAAACCATGTGTTGATTGTTGACTGTGAAACAGTAGACTTTAATTATATGCATTTATGGTG
>NW_015639227.1:0-681 GCF_001515625.1 Sinocyclocheilus rhinocerous
ACTTGGGCCAGTAACTTGACCATCCAAATATGCACTTGGCATTGGCATTGGCGGCAGGTTTTGTACATGCAAGCATGCTCATATTTTCTTTAGACAGTAAGAACAGACTGTATCAAAAGGAGAGGACTAGCTAACACATTACAACACCCCTTTAAAGTTCTCTTTCTCCAATACAACAAAGTTGGTTGGAAAAATCTCATGGAAAATCCATAGTTTCGGCTGTTTCACAAGTTAAGTGTTTATTTTCAGTGGCTGGCTAAAGATAAGATTTAAATGTGGAAACTGGAGACCAAAAGTGAGCTGAGAATCAATGCAAGATAAACAGACATGGATGTTCATATTTGCTCAAGGCAAACACAATGATCTGTTCACTGGCATAAAAAAGGCTCTGTCAATAAAACCAGGCCTGTTTTGGTCCAAATTTGAGACATTTTAAATTTGATTCCAAATAGACATCCTATTCAAACTTTATCACATGAATCAGACCCACTCTTAATCGCTTTTTTTTCCCACTTAAGCAGCTTTCCTAACAGTAGTCTTGTAAAGTTGGAGAGGGGACAAGTCATTTACGTCATTTTTGTGCTGCTCACTGTCTTGTGCGCATGAAGCATCTGTTGAGACGTGCCCTTCTCCTGTGGAGCAATTACTGATAAGAGCAAAACTGTTTATCTTGTCCAAGGC
>NW_015639228.1:0-353 GCF_001515625.1 Sinocyclocheilus rhinocerous
GGCGGTCGCCTACCTTTGCCTAATGGTTAAGTCCGCCTCTGCACGGGGGAACTTGTGGGATGGATTTGTCATAACAGTATACTGAATCAGTGCATTCACACTTAAAGCTACAGCAGCCTAATAAACTGCTGTCTGTCATTGATGATAATCCAACAACAACTGATTTTGACTGAATATCTGAGTAGCTTTAATAAGGATTAATAAAATTTTTTTTAATGTATACAGCAGTGCTGGAAAGTAACTAATTACAAATACATTCGTTACTGTACTTGAGTAGGTTTTTCCATTTTTTTCCTACTTTGAGTATAATTAAATTGTGGTACTTTTACTTTTACTTGAGTTGTTTAAAAAGA
>NW_015639228.1:363-1267 GCF_001515625.1 Sinocyclocheilus rhinocerous
AGTATAATTAAATTGTGGTACTTTTACTTTTACTCGAGTTGTTTAAAAATAAAGTATTCAAATTCGCTACATTTGTTTTTCACAAAAAGTACAAAGTACAAAAAAAAAAAAATCTGTAAATTAATTTGTAAGGTTCATGAGTCAATCAAGGCGCTAGCCAACGATAAGGTGTGGCTTTGCAAAGTATATCTTTTTTAAAAACGGTCTGGCGCCTCTTCGCGTCATTTACGTTCAGAGAAGATACATCGAAAGAAATGGCGACGTCTGCAGAGGATACCAACATACCCTGTGAGGATGATGATGATGATGATAAGCATCCCTGGCCGCATCTTTCTCCGCTATTCAGTTTTGGAAGCAGTAAGGGTAAAATCATCCTCATGAGCTGCAAACTCTGCTGAAGAATGTGGAAATATCGGCCTTTCACAACTCCAATTTGAACTTGCGCAAACGCATTAAGGTAAGTCACTAGCAATCTGGCAAGCTGGAGTTAAATATGTCGGATAAGTTAGTAGGCTAATTGACATAGTTAATTTTGTCAACTGTAAATTTATATTTGTGAATCGGTTAAATCCGAACCTAGTTTATTTGTTAATTGCTTATAAAGACACTTTGTCAGCGGTTGTCTTGCAGTGAAACATGGCATTGACAAATCCAACATGACTAGTGCGACTGGGCTGCCATTTCATTAAGTAATTGAATACAAAACTGCACATAATGTTCACCGCACTTACTGTAGCCTACTGTATGTGCAGCTCCGCCTAGTGCATGTAGTGCAAAATAGAACAGGGCATGCATTACTCTAAAGTACTACATTTGTGTTCAAAAAGGCTTTTTAATATCATTCTATAATCATGAAAAGAAAAAAAGAGAGAAAAACTACACAGCTAGCATAGTTTAAGCAAGT
>NW_015639229.1:0-635 GCF_001515625.1 Sinocyclocheilus rhinocerous
TTCTCAGTTCCTGTAAGCAAGCCAGCGGCAAACACGAATGTTGAGTATGTGCTCAATGGATGTCTCTTCTTGCAAGGGATTTGAACATGAGATTAAGGAGTATTCAAGACAATTTCTTTCATATAGCATGCAGCCAATGAGGTATTTTGCTTTATGTTTGTATTTTGTGTTTGAAGTTCTTAAAGTTTGTATGTTTGCTAATGTATGTTTTGGTTTATATTAAGTTAATGTGGTTTTGTATTCATTGTTTAGTTTTCACGGTGGATTTGGGGGACAAGCCAACAAATAAACCAGTAGTACGGAAACCATTTGTGTCAGCGTATGCTTGAGGGGAGTTACAGTGAAAACTCGCACTGTTCAATGACATGAGTGGGTGACGCCACACGACACAGCAAGTTGCCGAACTAGCGGGATTGGCACGTGTTTGCAACGCATGGAGTGCGTTGTCAAAGTAGTATCAGATGAGCAAACACCACACACATACAGACTTAAGAAGATGCACACAACATGAGTACAAAGAACAATGGACTAAGTTATTAAGAGTTTAAGCATTTAAGAGTTACCTAAGAAAAGTGTTCGTAAAGGTTCCTAAAGAATTTTCATTGTAAGTGAAGGTTGTGCATTTGCAACGTGTG
>NW_015639230.1:0-878 GCF_001515625.1 Sinocyclocheilus rhinocerous
GGACAAATAATTCAATTTTAGTCTCATCTGCCTCAGAATCTTCAAAATGCGTTTTGGCAAAGCTCAGTAGTGACTGCATGTGGCCTTTCTTGAGGAGTGGATTTTTTCTTGCAACCCTCCCATACAAGCCACATTTGTGGAGAATTTATGATATTGTTGTCACATGCACACAATGACCACTCTTTGTCATAAATTCCTCCAACTTCAGAGTAGTTGCTGTAGGCCTCTTGGTCGCCTCTCTGACCAGTTTCCTCCAGGTAGGCCTCTTGGTAGCTTCTCTGACCTGTTTCCTCCTGGCTCTTTCATCCAGTTTAGAGTGACGTCCTGATCCAGGGAGGGTCTGTGTTGTACCAAATACCTTTCACTTCTTAATAATAGACTTCACTGTGCTTCTAGGCATTGATAAAGCCTTTGATTTTTTTTGTATCCATCTCCTGACTTGTGCCTGTCCAAAACTTTATCACAGAGATTTTTTGACAGTGCCTTGCCACCCATGGTTGATTGTTTACTTCAGTTGCACTACCAAGGACTGAAATGCTCCAGGAAAGCTCTTTTCATGCTGAGCTAATCAAAATGACCACAGCTGTGCCATTGAGAAGGAGATTAACTACAACTGATTGAGTTTACAAGTCATTTTTGGGAGGGGGGTAATCCATTTTCCTACTTAGTGATTCTGTTTTTTGTTTTGTTTAGTTTTTTCTGTTGGTGGTAATTCTTTAAAGTGGTGGTTCACTGGTTTTTTTCTAGGCTTGATTGTGTTTATGGGGTGCAGTCTAACATGTGTTAATGCTTCGTTAAAAAAAACCCGCATTATTTTCACATAATTTACCTAAATTCCACACAGCTCTGTCCCTTCTCTGAGAAATGGGCTGATCTTT
>NW_015639231.1:0-1532 GCF_001515625.1 Sinocyclocheilus rhinocerous
AATATCCCTGTGAGTTCAGAACAAAGCAGCAATATAACACAACATCCTGCCACATTTTTACTCTTATGACATTTCTGTGAGCTCAGAACAAAGCAATATAAAACATCTAGCCTTATTTTCTAATGCTTATAAAATTCCTGAGTTGACTAATATGCAACATAAAACACCCTCAAAAGCATTTCTCATGAACTAATACTGTGAAAAGATGGATTAAGTGACAAGAACACATGCAGCGTTTACTCGTGTGCCAATCCTCTAACAACATTCACTAGTTCAGTAAAGCCAATAACCCTGTGAATGTTGGTGGAAAAATCATCTGTTCGACACTTCAAACACAGTGAAGAATTCTGAAGCCACAAAGTAGTGCAGGATCTGCATCCAACTAAGCTTTCACAGCGTGCTGCGGATACCGGATCTTCCATGAATCCTGACAGTGGAGAAAAAAATATATATTTCAGGTCTAAAACTGCAATAAAAAGACAACAGCCAGATCTGTGGGAGTGAATTCTTTCTGTGTTTCCAGATTCTCCAAGCACAAACATAAATGTCAATGTTATATGTTAATAATGTTTTATATAGTACTGTGAAAAAGTGAAAAGTGACGTGACATACAGCCAAGTATGGTGACCCATACTCGGAATTCGTGCGCTGCATTTAACCCATCCAAAGTGCACACACACACACAGCAGTGAACACACCCAGGGCCCAATGTGTGTATGAAGGCTGAATTTTTTAATTCCATACAGAGACAAGACTGACCTCTGCAAACTAGACAAGTGAAGATATCCCTCACGTTCCTGGACTGTTCTTCAGTCAGTACCGATGTTGTCTCCCTGTTTTGATGGACAGGTCAGACAGTTCCTGGATGGCAGTGGTCACCTCAGATAAACCCTGAGCAGCCAGGACAACCTCCTCGACTTTCTCCAATACGCTGTCCAGTCCCCCTTCATCATCTCTGCGTCTATGAATCAGAAATATTGAATTTATATATTCGTTTTTTTTATATATAAATGTTATATTTTTAAGCATACATAGGTGTTAGAAAACACTCTCTGTCTTTAGAATGGTTCTAGATGTTTTTACCCCTCCTTTTCTTTTTTCCTCTCCCTCTCACTCGCCCTCCTCTATCTGTTTCTCTCTCTCTCGCTTGTATTATGTTTTAATGTCTCTTACTCATATTCGAGGTACGCATGCTTACATGTATGCATTAGCTTTTCTTGGTTCAAATGCCCAAATAAGGAGTTGAATGCTAGGACTACAAGGGTAAAGGGGTTCGTGCTGAACTGTGAGGCGAGTTCAGCATCCTTCGCCAAAAGTCTATTCCTAATATGTCCATGTTTTTCTGTACATGTGGCCATTTTATATAAACACATGTTCTTGGCCAAAGATCCTATATGTGTGTGTCATTCATATCCTCATTGGTTAAGAGGGTGAAACTCCCCTCGACATATGCCTATATAATATCTTTGTATCTATGAATAAATTGAAGTATTGAGAATACCATTGAATGTGTGTTTTCTTGCTTCCCGGCC
>NW_015639231.1:1579-1766 GCF_001515625.1 Sinocyclocheilus rhinocerous
ATATCTACACTTTAAGGGACTGAGAAGATTTCACGGTGGCAAAGAGAATTTACAGAGGGAACAATTGTTATTTTTATTAACAATAGGTAACTAGGACTGCATTTGGTATAGTAATAGCAAAGAAAACACTTATAACCATGATGTTTTCCATATGTTGCATCAGATCAGCTTTGCTCATTTAAGCCCA
>NW_015639232.1:0-448 GCF_001515625.1 Sinocyclocheilus rhinocerous
TTCTCGACCTGTGTTCAGTGAAATCTGACTCCTGCAGCTCTTGTTAGATGCAGGGTTGCCAAGTCCGTGCTTTTTTTCACAGAATTGGGCTACTTTTAAACTGTTGCCATGGGTTGATTTTCCCAAGTGGGTTAAAGGTTTGAAATATTGCATAAATTACATTTGACTGAAATGCTTGTATTGAAACATTTTGAATGAATGAATGAATGATGCATGTATATAGCGCTTTATTGTGTATTGTTGAACACCCAAAGCGCTTTACAATCATCAGGGGGTCTCTAGAATTTTGCATTCTACCTATGATAAAACTTTCATGGACTTCTACATTAATTGTTCCCTCCTGGTGGAATTACCTGCCCAACTAAATCCAAGCAGCTGAGTCCTTAATATTTTCAAGAAACGACTGAAAACACATCTCTTTCATCTTCATTTGACCCTCTAACTCTAG
>NW_015639233.1:0-114 GCF_001515625.1 Sinocyclocheilus rhinocerous
TTCACAGACGGCCTCCATAGCCATGACAGGACAGGCAGAGAGTTCTCAGGCGGCCTCCATAGCCGTGAAAGGACAGGCAGAGAGTTCACAGACGGCCTCCATAGCCGTGACAGG
>NW_015639233.1:676-775 GCF_001515625.1 Sinocyclocheilus rhinocerous
TTCATAGGTGGCCTCCTTGGCCGGAACAGAACAGACAGAGAGTTCATAGATGGGTACCACTGAAACCTCTGGAGGTTCTGCAGCAGATGCCGCCACCTC
>NW_015639234.1:0-9011 GCF_001515625.1 Sinocyclocheilus rhinocerous
AACCTAGAACATCCGAAAGCTGACAAATTCTCTGGCTGGGTTTGCAAAAATTTATTAAATTGATGCTATAGCTTTACTTTGGGCATTCAAAAACAAAGCTTGCATCGTTCCAATTCTAATCGTGTGTATAATATGATGATTGTATTGCCCATGTAGTGGAGAAACAGAGGCTTTGCAAGATTGTCGCTGCAGTGTAAAAATACCATAATGGCACCTTGACGTTTGACCTTTGGTCTTTAGAGCCTCAACTCTGGGTTATCGTTGTTCTAAACCCTGCTTTTTGCCCCGAGTAGAGGAACGCTTTTGAGGTGCGTGAAACAGTACAGTGTCAAATTATTCTGTGTTAGAATATTACTCCTAGATGCTTGGCAACAGACACCCAATCGCGTACCTTGTATTCACGTGCTTTAGACAGTCACAGAAACAGTTCATGTTGAAACAGTAGTTTCAGCATTTAAGGGGAAAAGTGGTGATGGACAACGTGTTTAGTCCAAAAAGACCATTTAGGAAAAACTTGGTAGTACAGCCGGCATATATGCGCAATAGTAGATTTTATGTAAACAGGTCACATGCTGCGTTTGACCGATCAATGACATTGACAACACAAAATATAGAAATAAGAAGGTTAACCCAGGGTTTAATAATGATAACCCAGAATTCCTTTTTAACAGGGTTTAATCACCCAGGGTTAACAATTTCAAGTGCGAAAAACAACTGGAATCGACACAGTAACTGAACCTGAATCAAAGCTGCACAAATTGAGGCACTATTCATGTTCATAGTACAAACAGTATTGGATGAATTATGCACTTAAGTTTAACACATAGAATTAAGGAGTTTTAAAAATCTTCATTTTTTTCATGCCCTTACGAAAAAGAAGTTTATTCAAGTGTGCTATTAGTATTTTTCTTTTATACTTAAAATAGGAAAGTATACTTTCAGTCTACTTTTTATGTACTTCTCAGAAATGGGCTTTATGTACTTCTCAGAAATATACCTAAAATGACATTTAAGTATACTTGACTTTAAAAAAAAAGTCAAAGGGCCCGATCATACACCCGGCGCAATGCGGCGCAAGTGTTTTTGCTAGTTTCAGCCCGACTCAGTTCTCATTTTCCCGTTTCGCGCCGCGTTGTTTAAATAGCAAATGCATTTGCGCCCATTTGTGCGCATATGGGCATGCTGGTCTAAAAAAGAGGTGCGTTCAGGTGCATTGTTGGCGCGTTGCTATTTTGAGGATCTGAAAATAGGCGGCGCCATAGTCCAACTCAAACCTGGTCTAAAGTCTGGCGCAATATTTTTTCAATAAAAAAGATGCCATTAACCAAATATTTAAAATACACTGTCTTTATGTTGTTTGTACATTATTTTGAAGACTGAATGTGAAATTGATTGAATAATCGATTTACAGCACTAATATATATATATATATATATATACACACACACACACACACAATCAGGTGCATCTAAAAAAAAATTATATCATGGAAAAGTTCTTTATTTTTTGTAATTTAATTTAAAAAAGCATACTTTCTTTCTAGATTCATTGCACACAAACTGAAATATTTACACATTACACATATGCACTCAATACTTGGTTGGGGCTCCTTTTGCATGAATTGCTTCAATGCGGTGTGGCATGGAGGCGATCAGCCTGGGACATTTTAAAAATAAAAGCCATGTTCCACAGTTTAGCGGGTGCTGAAATAGGTCAATAAAATAAAACCAATAATGAAATAAATTCATTAATAAAACCAGCGATATGAAGCATGCCTTATCATTCGACTGTTCTTTCAAAATTCAGCAATATTCACAAGCGTTTTATTATGAATATTGATATTTAAAAAAACAACAATGACATTAAAATGTATTATTAGAGTAAGAGAAATATATGAGGCTGGGGTTCGCTGGTTAAACTGAATCAGCTCAGATAACGTTTTTACACAAGCTTTGGTTCGGTGTCGAACATAACACTAAAGCATATGTGTGAAGAAATGGGTGATTGTAGGTTTTGCAAACTAAATGATCAGTAAGCAGAACAAAATACATAGATTTCTGTGAGGCCTTATCACTGGCCGCTAACAATGCTATCCCTCATGTACATGAAGCCATATCCATATGTAGGTTTTGTGTATCTGTTGTGTCTTATTTCGAAGGCTGTGCCCTCTGGAGGTCATATTTGTCAGTTGCATACAGTACGTCATTGAGGATGTCTCATTTAACAAAAGTCATCATAAAAATGACTGTTATTCCTCGTAAGGCCTAATTACTATAATTTCTTTCTTGCTTTGGAATGTAATGGTTGCTTTTCTGAAATTAGACAACCTCTACCACTTATGCGGCCATTGCAGCCTTTATTGAACTGATTGAAATTGTAGCCCTACCTAACCAAATAGTGTTGCTGATACTACTGACTGACTATGTTCACAACCATTTGGACTAGAAATGGAAAAGCACTTAATTCACATGAGAAGATGATTTTGACATTTATTTTTTAATTTTATCTCGAACAGTTACTGTCCTTCTTGGCTTAAATCCTGTGTTACAAGGCATGATGTAACCAGGTACAATATTTACAATATTTAAGAGACAATTTCGTCAAGAGAAAACACTCGGACCAAAGCTAAAAACCAAATACACATTCGCATTGGATGCAGTAGTTTGAAAAAGTAAAAGTGTATGCTAGTCTATCATAGAAAACCTTTAGCATTTTTGTTTAAAAATATACTCTCAAAATACATTAGGTTATGCACAGAAGTTGTTACATATAGGCCTGTGTGCTGTATCCTGCATTTTTGACACATAAATAATGTCTGCTATGCCATTGTGTTATTTAACAGAATATGTAAAAGCTGTTGTAAGGCACTGTATTGAGTACTGTGTGCAGGGTTTACACAGATGTTTATCATATTTGTATATTGCATTAATTTTGTTAAATGAACAAGATATAATTTAAGGATTACTTTTAATTAATTTAGTTCACTGAGGCACATGCTTATGTGGTCTGTGATCATCATAAAACACCTATGTGACATTTAGCACAGAATGGTGAGAATTAGTGACTGCACAAAATAATAAAGATATTACAAATACACAATACATGTAAGAACAAAAAACAGTGTCCACTATCCAATAGCTGTGCAGTACTCTCACGAATAAAGCTAATCATTAAGCATTTGTAAAATATGTTATATTGAAAGCAAATGTAATTCAAAGGGTTTTTTTCTTTTGATTTACTGTTAACCTAAAATAATAAAATGGAAAGGTGAATACTGCATTCAAAATGTCTATTAAGAATCTTCACTAAAATTGTTGTTCTTAAAAAGGTAAGGAATCACAAATCAGCTTTACTAGGTTTCAGCCCAAAGGATTTAAACATATTTGGCCTGTTTACAACACAATTTCTCTTACGAGTACAGACAAAATAAAACTTGTTCACAGCTGATAAACAGTAAGATTAAAGCTATAATTATTGTTTTAAAATTCTCCTGCTGCATTTCACTCTTATTTCT
The DNA here is from genome assembly GCF_001515625.1 of Sinocyclocheilus rhinocerous. Taxonomy (NCBI): domain Eukaryota; kingdom Metazoa; phylum Chordata; class Actinopteri; order Cypriniformes; family Cyprinidae; genus Sinocyclocheilus; species Sinocyclocheilus rhinocerous. The sequence goes on from NW_015639234.1 coordinate 3,515, forward strand.
GTGCTTGTGTTCACTTTGCTGCGTTTGTACAGTTCTTTTATGGATTGCATGACCTCCTCTGTCTTTAGAGTGTATATGATGGGATTCAGCATAGGTGGTATTGTCTGCGTCAGGGAATTGTTAATTATCCTGGTGTTTGGATGCAAAGGTGTTATTATCGATGCAATATTATTGCTCAAAATCGGAATATAAAATATTACCACCAACAGGAGATGTGAGGTACAGGTTTTTATGGCCTTGATCCGGTCAACACCATGGGGAATCTTAAACAAAACCAGAGCAATGCAGAAATATGAAATGAAGATCAATATCAGTGGTGTAAAAATCAGGAGACTATAGCAAATTTTACCCAACAAAATATTTAGAGAATTATCATTACAAGCTATTCTATAGATAGGGCCATAATCACAAAAATAACTATCAAGCACATTAGATCCACAAAAAGAAAGTCTATTCACAGAACCTACAAGTACAGAAAAAAATGTCACCGAAAAAATCCATATTACCCCTATGATCAGAAACATGGCTGGTTTGGTTACAATGGCATGATACCGTAAAGGAAAACAAATAGCAACCAGTCTGTCATAAGCCAAGACAAGTAGTGTCAAAGATTGCATGTTCATATTCTGCAATATTCACAAGCGTTTTATTATGAATATTGATATTTCAAAAAACAACGACATTAAAATGTATTATTAGAGTAAGAGAAATATATGAGGCTGGGGTTCGCTGGTTAAACTGAATCAGCTCAGATAACGTTTTTACACAAGCTTTGGTTCGGTGTCGAACATAACACTAAAGAATATGTGTGAAGAAATGGGTGATTGTAGGTTTTGCAAACTAAATGATCAATAAGCAGAACAAAATACATAGATTTCTGTGAGGCCTTATCACTGGCCGCTAACGATGCTATCCCTCATGTACATGAAGCCATATCCATATGTAGGTTTTGTGTATCTATTGTGTCTTATTTCGAAGGCTGTGCCCTCCGAAGGTCATATTTGTCAGTTGCATACAGTACGTCATTGAGGATGTCTCATTTAACAAAAGTCATCATAAAAATGACTGTTATATAAAAATTTGTAAAAGATGTTATATTGAAAGCAAATGTAATTCAAAGGGTTTTTTTCTTTTGATTTACTGTTAACCTAAAATAATAAAATGGAAAGGTGAATACTGCATTCAAAATGTCTATTAAGAATCTTCACTAAAATTGTTGTTCTTAAAAAGGTAAGGAATCACAAATCAGCTTTACTAGGTTTCAGCCCAAAGGATTTAAACATATTTGGCCTGTTTACAACACAATTTCTCTTACGAGTACAGACAAAATAAAACTTGTTCACAGCTGATAAACAGTAAGATTAAAGCTATAATTATTGTTTTAAAATTCTCCTGCTGCATTTCACTCTTATTTCTGTGCTTGTGTTCACTTTGCTGCGTTTGTACAGTTCTTTTATGGATTGCATGACCTCTTCTGTTTTTAGAGTGTATATGATGGGATTCAGCATAGGTGGTATTGTCTGCGTCAGGGAATTGTTAATTATTTTGATATAATCTTATTAAACTATTAATAAAATAATATTTCAGTAAAATCATTAGAGAGAAACAGAAGGAACACATGGTTTATACTCTACCTTCTCCAAACTGGAACCATCTCATTAATTTACCAGCCATCAGACAAATTTATAGTTAGACTACTCTCTTGAGTTTAGGACCCTTCTCTCTATAGACTTCAATAGATACTTCTGCCCCTTTGTCCTCAAGCTTGGAAAAATCAGAGTGCTACTGTTCACAGAGAGTCACTGTTAACCGTCATACTAATGGTACTGATTTTTTTTTTTTTAAATGCATGATCATATGAATTGAAAGTTTGATGACATTTGTAAGCATTTCAATTTACATTACAAAATGATCTGTTAAACATTTGGCAATGTTTAAGTTCATTAGTTAACATTAACAAGCACATTATCTCATATTTCTAGATATGTGAATATATATTAAGTAATAAGTTAAACATTATATATTTTTTGTTAATGATTTATTAATGAAAGTTATATAATAATAATAATAATAATAATAGTAATAATTCATTACATTTATATAGGCACTCAAAGTGCTTTACATTGTGAGGGGGGATCTCCTCATCCACCACCAGTGTACAGCATCCACCTGGATGATGTGACGGGAGCCATAGTGCGCCAGAACGCCCACCACACACCAGCTTATTGATGGAGAGGAGACAGAGTGATGAAGCCAATCAGCAGATATGGGGATTGTTAGGAGGCCATGATATGGGGATTGTTAGAAGGCCATGATGGTCAGAGGCCAATGGGCAAATTTGGCCAGGATGCCGAGGTCACACCTCTACTCTTTTCGAAAGACATCCTGGGATTTTTAATGACCACAGAGAGTCAGGACCTCAGTTTAACGTCTCATCCGACTATACTGATACACCCAGACCACAGGGTGAGCATCCCCTGCTGGCCTCCCTAGCACCTCTTCCAGCAGCAACCTAGTTTTCCCAGGAGGTCTCCCATCCAGGTACTGACCAGGCTCACTAATTCACTTCAATAAAGATAACTATACATGCTATTCTTGTCATGAGCATCAAGGTGTGGGGGCGCTGCGGTGCAAATTCCACTCATGTTCGTAGAAAAAATATAAACGTTGGACTCTGGTCGATTTTGTGTTAAGGAGCATGTTATTCGCAATTATGTGTTGTGGCTGGGTTGTTATAGGTCTGCGTGACTCTCGATGTCTTAGGCCTAATTGAACGGAGGAATTATGGTATTCTTCTGTAGCCTGATGACGAGTAACTTTAACCGTTGTTCATGTGAACTCAAAGACAGCCTGATTCTTTGTTTATAGACTATTTGTGGGTGGCTGTTTGTTGTTTCACCTATCAATTCGTGTCGATAAAGTATAATAGGGTAAATCCTGTAGAGTGATTGAACTTCCATGGTATTTTTTTCCTACTGTAAAAGTCAGTGTGAACCAGCTACTGTTTGGTTACTCACATTCTTCAAAATATCTTCTTTTGTGTTCAGCACAAAAAAGAAATTAATACAGGTTTGGGACAAAATGTGAGTAAATGAATCCCTTTAATGACAGCGGCAGCATGTTTAGTAGCTACTGTCCCTTTAAGAGCTGCAAGCGTTTCTCTCTCACTTTCATTTTAGACATAACCAACTGTTTATATGTAAACCTTTTGTGTTTTTCACAATCAGACGCGAAAGACAACTTAGTCCAGTAATCAGGCGCTTTTTGACAGGCTCTCAGTGTGAGCGCGCTTCATGAGTACGCGCTCAGAAAAGCGCATGCAGAACAGCACGTGAATTAAAGGTTTAACCGGTATTGCTTACATATATGTCGCACTGTACAGCCCTGCTTAAAGGGATAGTTCACCCAAAAATTTGGTCATTAATTACTCACCCTCATGTCGTTCCAAACCCGTAAGGCCTTCGTTCATCTTCTGAACACAAATTAAGATTCAAGAACCTGGAACCTGGTGCTGTGTAAATTAGTCATTCGTTTTTTCTTTAAGTTTTGTTATGTTACACTTTTTGTCAAGATGCTTCCTCATACTTATATATATTACATACTCATACTTTTTACTGCTCTTCATTGTATTCGGGTCGCTGCTAAAGAATGGGAGTTATGCTTGGAATACCGCTGGCATTGTTTACACGCGCAATCAGTTGATTGCGCTGAGGCAACCAGCTCTTGAGGTCGGGGAAAAACTTAACATACCGGAGACGTAAAGAGGAGATGGCGAGGCTGTAGAGCGGGCGTGAAGTGGAGGATGAAAAAGAGAAGATTTAAACCTTGTATACCTGCAGTCATTACGGGAAATGTTAGATCCTTGGTGAATAAGATAGACGAATTGGAGGCGCTAGTCAGGACACGGAGGAAGTACAGAGAATGCAGTATTATGTGTTTCACGGAAATGTGGCTTCATGAACAGATACCGGACTCTAATGTAACTATTCCTGGCTTCCATATGGTTCGAGCTGATAGAGATTTAATTGCGAGCGGCAGGAGAAAAGGAGGGGGACTCAGCTTGTTTGAGAACTCAAGGTGGTGAAATCCGGGGCACATTTCCACATTTCAAGACCACGTTTGCAATCAGAATATTGAGATTATGGCTGTTGGATTGCGCCCATATTATTTGCTGAGGGAATTTACAAGCGTTGTCACCATTATTGTTTACATTCCTCCATCAGGGAATGCGGTAGCTGCATGTGATACCATCCATTCTGTGACAGCGAATATACAAACAAAATATCCTGGTGCCTTCGTTTTGATTACAGGTGATTTCAATCATGTATCTCTTTCCTCCACACTCCCTACTTTCTGTTTGTTAACTGTAAAACAAGAGAAAATTAGACTCTTGATCTGTTGTATGCAAATGCTAAAGATGCCTACATCTCTACTGCTCTCCCTCCGCCAGGAAGGTCAGATCATAACTTAGTACTGCTTACACCATCACACAAGCCTGTTGTTCAGCGGCAACCAGTTATAGTGAGAAAGTCTCGGTTACATACGTAACCCTCGTTCCCTGATGGAGGGAACAGAGACGTTATGTCGTGATGACATTAGGGGTCTAACTTGGGAGCTCAATCATCTCTGAGTTTAAGAGAAAATGTCAATGAGAATTGGCTAGTGGATTTTGCATGCTGAGCCACTCCCCGTGCACACGGGTATATAAGGCAACAGCGTGCATCCACTCATTAGGTTTTATGCTGAGGAGCCGAGAACGTGTCCCGGCAATGGCTTGTAGGGTATCAGAGTGAATCAGACAATTTAAGATTTGATCAGATTGGTGTTGAACAACACAAAGAGCCGAATTCCACAAAGAGGCCCAAGACAACAGGATGTTCTTAAATCAAATCCTGGTGCCACGGGTCTGAAGTGAGCCTAGCAAACTAGCAGCTTTCAACATTAACACAAAATAACACATTGATAATTTCAACTCAGAAAGGAGATTGTTAATTTTGGAGCAAGTAACCAAGATTGATGGTCAAACAGATGCACAGCATGACCATCACATGTAAATCCATGATAGTAATCACAGAGCTAAAGACTTTCTTTGGACTGACTTCCCCCCACCTAGAGGACAAGAACCAGACTGAGATTCCTTATGAGACCTTTTAGCCTCTTTGGTCTTCACAGAACACATTCTTACTTCACAGAATGGCACAGAAACTGCCTTTCCATGTATATATGCACCTAAATGACGTTTGAAAATTCATGCTTTAAATGTTTCTATCAATCAATATAATATATTCTGGTTATAGAAATAATGTCCAAATTATACTCTGCAAGAGCGGGAAAATTCGGACCATGTGACTGATAAGATAACATGTTGATTTATGTTTTGGGAGGAGAAACACCGCAACACCCGAGCTAAGACAGTGTCTAATTGGTCAAGACATCATTTGGGATGTGTCCAACAGCCCAGTTTAAATACTCAGGACACCATCAAATTATGCTTTTA
>NW_015639234.1:9219-10035 GCF_001515625.1 Sinocyclocheilus rhinocerous
TTGAAAAGAGAAGTATCTTGTGTTTTGTGCTTACAAGTTAATGTCTTAAACTGCCGATCTTGTTACTGTGCTAATAAATAGTGTTTTCACTATATTTTGGATATTAATATCCACGTTCAATGAATCGCTGGCCGACTCCGTGATCAGCCATAAAACAGTGATTCTGTCCAAATTCCCTATAAAATCATAAATTATTCCCTTTGAGCAAAATTGACCTGTGTACCTTACAGGTTCAAGGAAGTGGTATGGGGACATAACGTCTCCGTTCCCTCCATCAGGGAATGAGGGTTACGTATGTAACTGAGACGTTCCCTATCTGTCGGTCACTACGAGTTATGTCGTGACGACATTAGGGGTCTATGGAAAACGCCACAACCTGAACATCGTTACAACCCTGTGGTGCTGCAAGTGTTGACAAGTCATAACGTGTCCAGACAAAAGCTACGCTAAGGTCATAACCTTCCCAAAGCCCCAGTGCAAATTCACTGATCTTGGTACCGAAGGGGACCAAATGGTGAGTACATCACTGCTGGAGAAGGCCATGCTGCTGTTCCGTCCACACAAAAGTTTTTGAAAGGGATTTCAACCTTCAGTAAAAGATTGCTTCAAACCTTTCCTATTTGTTCTTTTCAGCCTGGCAGAACATTGGGGAAGCCAGCCTTAAGGAAAAGGTTGCTACGGAGACCACATCCTACCCATAGGGAGGTGACATGTGGAGATACTGATATGAACTGACCCAGGGGGCAGTACTACATATGGAATGGGTCTCTGAGGCAGGTCCTACCTTAGAGTAGGGATGGAACAACTGCCAGAAGA
>NW_015639234.1:11100-13445 GCF_001515625.1 Sinocyclocheilus rhinocerous
GAGACGTTCCCTATCTGTCGGTCACTACGAGTTATGTCGTGACGACATTAGGGGTCTATGGAAAACGCCACAACCTGAACATCGTTACAACCCTGTGGTGCTGCAAGTGTTGACAAGTCATAACGTGTCCAGACAAAAGCTACGCTAAGGTCATAACCTTCCCAAAGCCCCAGTGCAAATTCACTGATCTTGGTACCGAAGGGGACCAAATGGTGAGTACATCACTGCTGGAGAAGGCCATGCTGCTGTTCCGTCCACACAAAAGTTTTTGAAAGGGATTTCAACCTTCAGTAAAAGATTGCTTCAAACCTTTCCTATTTGTTCTTTTCAGCCTGGCAGAACATTGGGGAAGCCAGCCTTAAGGAAAAGGTTGCTACGGAGACCACATCCTACCCATAGGGAGGTGACATGTGGAGATACTGATATGGACTGACCCAGGGGGCAGTACTACATATGGAATGGGTCTCTGAGGCAGGTCCTACCTTAGAGTAGGGATGGAACAACTGCCAGAAGAGACTGACAGAGCAGGTCTGTCAAGGGAAGACACGGGTTTACCGAGAGGGAAACCTTACCGTGGAAGAATACACATATGGGATTACCCGTAGGGAATCAAGCCATATGGACACCTAGCCCAGTACAGGGGCTGACCGGGACTCCAGGCATGCTAACACCAGTACTGGGCCTGGCGTCAGACTGCCAGTACAGGGACTGACCGGGACTCCGGGCATGCTAACACCTGTACTGGGCCTGGCGTCAGACTGCTCCGCCAAGTCTGACTGCCGGGGGTGCTGGAGGATGCTCGACCAGGATTCGCCAACCGGGGAACTCTACTGGGAGAAGAAAGAGTATCCAGACCGGGGTCTCAGGACAACGTGAGAGTAGGCCGGCCCTTACACAAGGCAGGACAACAGAGAGATCCCAGAAGGGTATCAGGGGTGTCCTAGGAGGATTCAACCTTCTGGCGCCCCTCAGGAAACTAATGATCTGGTCATGCTTTCCCAGGGACCGGCCGTCCAGTGCATCGTGTTGTGCTGCGATAGCAGCAACATACACTTTCAAGGTGGAGGGTGACAGCCTACGCTCCAACCTTTCTTGCAGGAAAGAAAGCACAACTCTAATCAAGCATCTCTGGGGGTCTTCTCGGTGCGAAGAACACCAATTCATGAACAGACTCCACTTCAAAGCATAGGCCTGCCTCGTAGAGGGAGCTCTAGCCTGAGTGATAGTGTCTACCATCACTGGTGGCAGATCTTAGGTCTGCCGCGTCCTGTCCAGAAGCCACACATGGAGGTTCCAGAGATTTGGACGCGGGTGCCATATGGTGCCCAGCCCCTGAGAAAGAAGGTCCTTCCTCAGGGGGATGCGCCAGGGAGGGGTTGTCACGAGGAGCATGAGTTCCGAAAACCAGGTCCGGGTGGGCCAGTAAGGCACAACCAACAGGACCTGTTCCTCGTCCTCCCTGACCTTGCACAGAGCTTCCCCAAATCGAATCCAGATCAGCTGGACCGTCTGGGGATGGAGTTGCCATTCTCTGGGGAAAGTGAGCTGTCGTGAGAGGGCGTCAGCCGCACGATTGAGCTCCCCTGGAATGTGGACGGCGTGCAGCGACTTGAGCCGCGTCTGACTCCAGAGGAGGAGATGGCGGGTGAGTTGTGACATGCGACGTGATCGTAGACCGCCCTGTTGGTTGATGTACGAAACAGCCGCAGTTTTGTCTGTGCGGACCAACACGTACTTGTCCAGCAGCAGCGGCCGGAACTGACACAAGGCAAGATGCACTGCCAGCAACTCCAGGCAGTTGATGTGCCAAAGCAGTCGAGGCCCTGTCCAGGACCCCGAGGCTGCCTGCCCGTTGCATGTAGCGCACCAGCCCGTACTGGAGGCACCCGTCGTGACACTGACATGCCGAGACACTTGTTCTAAGGGCACCCCGGCCCGTAGAGAGACAAGTTCCGTCCAGGGGATGAATGAGCGGCAACACATTGGTGTGACGGTCACGCGACCTCCCGAGGCTGCCTTCCCGTTGCATGTAGCACCCCAGCCCGTATTGGAGGCATCTGTCGTGACAACGACCTGCCGGGACACTTGTTCTAAGGGCACCCTGGCCCGTAGAAAAGCAAGATCCAACCAGGGGCTGATTAGGCGGCGACACTTCGGTGTGACGGTGACATGATGTGTACCGTGGCGCCATGCCCATCTCAGGACTCTGGAGTGTAACCAGTGCTGAAGTGGTCTCATATGAAGCAATCCGAGCGGCGTGACTGCAGCTGCGGATGCCATATGGCCCAGAAGCCTCTGAAAGTGTTTCAGTGGTACCACCGTCCTGCCTCTGAAGGAACTCAGAC
>NW_015639234.1:13762-19277 GCF_001515625.1 Sinocyclocheilus rhinocerous
GGGCCCGATTCAAGACTCGCAGATCCAAGATAGGTCGAAGGCCACCGCTTTTCTTGGGTACGATGAAGTAAGGGCTGTAAAACTCCTTCCTCATCTCGGCTGGAGGGACCGGCTCGATTGCATCCTTCGCCAATAGGACAGCAATCTCCTCACACAAGACAGACGTGTCTCGGACTGCCACTGAAGTCTTGAGAACGCCGTTGAACTTGGGAGGTGACCTGGTGAACTGAATGGCGTAGCAGAGTCGAACCGTCCGAATAAGCCAGCGGGACGGGTTGGGCTGCGCAAGCCACGCTCCCAAACTCCATACGAGTGGCACCAAAGAGACAGTCGACGTACCCGCAGTGGTGCAGCGATGGAGAGGTGTGCTGGGTGGCACAGAAGGCATCGCGTTCTGAGTCATCACAGCAAAACTCCCCGTGTCCCTGGAGGGACTGGCCAGAGACGCGTGGAGAGGCGTTGCGTCTCCGAACCACGATCTCTTGGCCACTGGCGATAGGGGGCATCGTGCGTGAGGGTGAGGAAGTGGTGCATTGCTCACTGTCAACCCACGAGCCTTGCAAGCCAGAGGAAAAGGAAACTGCTCTTTTATTGAAAATGTGGTTACCGCTGGCCATTGAGCCAGTGGCGGAACAAAAAAAAAAGGGAAAAAAAGATTCTCCACCCGGCCCTCCTCCGGGGGAAGGAGCGGCACTGTCCTCACCACCTCCTGAAGAGCAATTTCCCACATCTCCGGGTTGCCCGTGTCAGGGCCGCTTCGTCGTCTTCTTGGACGGGGGGCGCCGCCCACAGCGACGAGCAGGCTTGTGTGTGTGTGGGAGATGCAATTATATATCTACTGCAGAAGGCATATTGTTCTTTGGATAGACCCAATACCACAGTTAGCATCTTGTTTTTTTATTTTTCCAGTGCGTGTAATACCACCCAGCCAAGATTGTTGAAGGCAAAACTGGAAGATATGCAGGTGGATGCTTCCTTAGTCACTTGGATCCATGATTATCTGATGAGCAGGCCTCAATTTGTGAGATTACAGGGATGTGTGTCTGAAAGTCTGATAAGTAACAGGGGCCCTCCAGGGAACTGTGCTATCTCCCTTCCTGTTTACAATTAACACTGCAGATTTTAAGTACAGTTCTGACTCATGTCATCTGCAAAAATAATCGGATGACACAGCCATAGTAAGCTGTGTGGAGAAATGGCAGGAGGATGAGTACAGACATCTGGTTGACTGCTTTGTGAAGTGGTGTGGGGTAAATCACAGTTAAATGTGACGAAAACAAAAGAAATTGTGGTAGATTTCAACAAGAATAAGACCCCACCCTCTCCAGTCTGCATTGAGGAGATTAATGTGGAACTTCTGAAATCGTACAAGTACTTGGGTGTCGAGTTGGACAACAAGTTAGAGTGGTCTATAAACACGGAGGCTGTTTACAAGAAGAAGGGGTTTACAAGAAGGGCTATCAGACTGTTGTTGTGACTTGTGAGTACAATCTTCTTTGCTGTGGTGTGTTGGGCGCGGGAGTCAAAGCAAAGGATGCCAACAGACTAAACAAACTCATCAAGAAGGCTGAGTCTATCGTCGGCTCTGAGCTTGGTACACTGGAGGAAGTGGTCAGGGACAGAATGCTGGCAAAGTTGCTGGGGATTATGGACAATGATGCTCATCCCCTTCATAAAACTCTGGATAAACTCAAGAGTAGCTTTAGCAATAGGCTCATTCAGCCTCATTGCTTGAAGGAACAATATAGGAAATCATTCCTGCCTAGTGCTATTAGAGTGTATAACTTATCTGTCTAGGACAGAACTGTGTTAGTCAAAGAGTATGTAGTCACATGTATTCTAAGTGTTTGTTGATTGTGTTGAGCTGCCATGACAATTAAATTTCCCCTTGGGGATCAATAAAGTTTATCTAATCTAAGATATTTTTGATGGAATCAGAGAGCTCTCTGACCCTCCATTGACAGCAAGCATATTACCACGATCAACGCACAGAAACGTAGCAAGGACATCGGTAAAATAGTCCATGTGACATCAGGGGTTCAACTGTAATTTTACAAAGCTACGAGAATACTTTTTGTGCACTAAGAAAATAATAATAACATAATTTATTCAGCAATTCTTCTCACAGAGTTACCGTCTTCCACCATTTTGGAGAGTACCCCAGAACGTTATCAACGTAATCAGTGTTGTTTACGTTCAGCATGCGCGCTCTGTCTACTAAATGTAAACAACGCTGATTAAATTATGTTATTATTGTTTTCTGTGCACACAAAAAGTATTCGCATAGCTTCGTAAAATGACGGTTGAACCCCTGATGTCACATGGACTATTTTATGGATGTCCTTGCTACGTTTTTGTGCATTGATCGTGGTAATATCCTTGCTATCTAAGGAGGGTCAGAGAGCTCTCAGATTCCATTAAAAATATCTTAATTTGTGTTCCGAAGATGAACGAAGGTCTTACGGGTTTGGAACGACATGAGGGTGAGTAATTAAGGACAGAATTTTCATTTTTGGGTGACAGACCAAACAAGAAATTAACAAGACACAGGTAAACTAACTATCGGTAGGATGTGGCCTCCGTAGCGCCCTTCTCTGGAAGGCTCGCTTCCCCATCGTCACTGCCAAGCTGTAACAACAAATAGGAAAGACTTGAAGCAATCTTTCATTGAAGGTCGAACTCCCTTCTGTTAAGAAATTTCTGTGGTGAAAGGAACAGCGGCTTGGTTATCACCAGCAGCGATATACTCACCTTTGGTCCCTGTGGGTACCAAGGTAAGCGAATTATTAATATGGTCAATATGCAGAAGCAGTTGTATGGCATTGTGCTGAATACTATGTGGCCCTATGTAACTGTTTATCATAGATGTATATTGAACTTATTTTGTTTATTTTTTTGTGAGGTAAACAAAAATTTGTGGGGTAATTTTCATTTTTGGGTGAATTAACCCTTTAAGGATTACTTTAATGGGTTTAGTTCACAGAAGCCCATGCCTGCATTACATGGCCTAAAATCATGATATGATGTAGTCCGTGTGAAAACAAGGTCAACTTTAAAGGGTTAGTTCACCCAAAAATGAAAATTAGCTCACAAATTACTCACCCTCAAGTCATCCTAGGTGTATATGACTTTCTTCTTTCAGACGAATCCAGTCGGAGTTATATTAAAAAATGCGCAACGCTGAACTCATACGTCATCCGCCCGGAGCTGCTTCCGTGTAGGACTGTTGGCGCAAACTACATTAAAGTGATTATTACGTTTTGAATATGGATATATTCAAAATATCCATATTCAATGGAGCCGTGTGAGACACTTTTTTTATGGATGGGCGCTTTTTATTTAACTTCTTTTGGACTGATGCATGCAACACCTGCTGCATTACTTTAATGGGTTTACTTCACAGAAGCCCATGCCTGCATTACATGGCTTAAAATCATGATATGATGTAGTCTGTGGTAAGCAAATACCTTCTAATGTGTCATATAGCATAGAATGGTGAGAATTAGAAACTGCATGAAACAATAAACATATTACACATACACAATCCATACAGTAACAAAAAAGTGTCAACTGTCCAAGAGCACTGCAGTACTGATAAATACAACTAAACATTATTCAGAAACATTTACATTTGTTAGATTTAAAGCAAGTGTAATGCAAAAGTTTTTTTTTTAAATCACTGTTAATCTAAAATGATTAGCAAAGATGAGTACTGCATTCAAAAAATTATTTTACAAACTTTACAACTTTGTTCACAAAAAAAAAAAGGAATTACGAGAAGGAAGGAATCACAAAGATGCTTTACTAGGTTTCAGCCCAGAGGTTTTAAACATGTTTGGCCTGTTTACAACACAATATCTATTACAACTACAAACAAACTTGATCACAGCTGATAGACAATGAGATTAAACCTGTACTTATCATTTTTATTACTCCTTCTGCATTTCATTCTTCTTTCTATTATAGTGTTCACTTTGTGTCGTTTGCAGTTCTTTTTATGGATTGCATGACCTCCTCTGTCGAGCATATATGACGAGATTCAGCATAGGTGGTATTGTCTGTGTCAGGCAAGTGTTAATTATCCTGGTGTTCGGATCAGAATATGTTGTTATAGATGCAATATTATTGCTTATAAGTGGGAGATAACTGATTGCCACCATCATGAGATGTGAGTTGCAGGTTTTCATGGCTTTCAGGAGATGTGAGGTACAGGTTTTTATGGCTTTGATACGGTCAACACCATGGGGAATCTTAAACAAAACCAGAGCAATGCAGAAATATGAAATGAAGATCAATATCAGTGGTGTAAAAATCAGGAGACCATAGCACATTTTAACCAAAAAAATTATCAGAGAAGTATCATTACAGGCTAGTCTATAGATAGGGCCATAATCACAAAAATAAGTATCAAGCACATTAGATCCACAAAAAGAAAGTCTGGTCATAGAACCTACAAATACAGAAAAAAATGTCACAGACAAAATCCACAGCAGCCCTATGATCAGAAACATGGCTGGTTTGGTTACAACAGCATGATAATGTAAAGGAAAACAAATAGCAACCAGTTATAAACATATTTGCAAAACATGCTTCATATGAAATGTCCTGGTGCTCAAATAAAAATGTGTCAATGACTTTTGGAATTACAGCTGAGCTTCCACACAGATCAGAAAGTGCCAGATGAAAAACAGCAATGTATTTGGCTGTGTGAAGCTTGCAGGCCAAATATATGATAAACATGATAAATGAATTCGCTAAAACAGTCACAACATACACTAAAGACAAGAACACAAAGTAGTATTTCACATGTGGGATATTAGAAAAGCCAATGAGGAAAAATGTAGCAGGACAAACAAAGGTCACATTTGCAGAGGAGTTTGACTGCATGGAGCTCATGATGACTGTTGTCTGGTTTTTTGTCACCTGTGATGAAGAACTGTTATAGAAATACACTCAAAAATACAGAATATTCAAATAATTATTTAATTCCGTCACAGTGCATTTATGGCCAAACATGTTTGGATGTTCTTTGATATAACCTTACTGAACTAATAATAAAATCTTTTTTGTTTCAGTAAAATCATTAGATAGAAACAGAGGAAACACATGGTGCATACTTTACCTTCTCCAAACTGGAACCATCTCATAAATTTACCAGCCATCAGCAAATATATAGTTAGATTATTCTCTTGAGCTTGGGACCTTTTTCTCTATAGACTTGAGGATAAAGGGGCAGGAATATCTATTTAAGCATGGAAAAATCAGCAGTGCTACTGTCCACAGAGCATCACTGTTAGCAACCATCAAACTAATGGTATGCTAATCATGGGTGGATAGGAGTAAGTCCATTGAAACAATGTTTTATAGGATAAATATAGAAGGGTGCAAAACATACAAGAGCATCATTTTTCCAAATATATTTTGATAATCAAAACAACAGCATATTTGTATAATGCTTGAATAGACAAAATGTAATTGTTATTGAATAACTTACATTTCAGACACAGTTACTTTG
>NW_015639235.1:0-580 GCF_001515625.1 Sinocyclocheilus rhinocerous
TATGTAGCCTAAACATGGCTTTATACTTCAGTCATGTTCTAATATTCGTGTAAAATCCTTCACACGTGCTAAAATGTTTGTTTGGGCGCTGCACGCTGATTTTACAGCAGACCTTTTAAAATAAACAGTGTAACTTTTATGTTTGGTTGACTGCATTTTAGTTTGATGATGAATGGCTGAAATGTCAGGCAACGCTAGAACTAATGTTGTTTGTGTGTGCGTGAGGCGCCTGTGCGATCAGATGGATTAAATCAAATAAAGATATAAAGAAAAGAAATAAAATGCATTAAGAGTGTCACAAAAACAAGTGTAGCCTATACTTGCTGCACAGTGTTTTTTTCCCTTTAGTTAATCTGTTATTATAGCCTATTATATATTTTGTGTGATCCTACTTTTGTTAATCGGTTAATTATATTATAGCTTGTAATATATTTTGTGTGATCCTATTTGTTTTATTCCTTTTTTCACGAGTTCACACTTGCATATAATGAACAGAGTAAAGGTTATGCGTATTTGGTGTGCTGTCCGGGGAGAAGGGTCCGAGCTCGGGTCTAAGCCCGGACCCAGAGCGCTCCCCCCG
>NW_015639236.1:0-534 GCF_001515625.1 Sinocyclocheilus rhinocerous
CCCTGCGTGCCGCCGCCGCTCAACGCGTTCCGCTGCCGGACCCCCCAAGTACAAGCTGCGAAGCTGCTACCCAAGCTGACCCCTCATGATGACGTAGAAGCCTTCTTACAAATGTTCGAAGCATGATGATGTGGAAGCATTCTTGCAGATGTTTGAAACAACAGCAACCTCTGAAGGATGGCATACGGACGACTGGGCACGGGTGCTGGCTCCCCTGCTGACGGGTGAAGCCCAGCGTGCATACTTCGCTCTTCCCGCCGCCTCCGCCGACCAGTATAAGGAGGTCAAGAGGGAAATTCTAGCCCGCCTGGGGTTATCCCCGATCTGTGCCGCTCAGTACTTCCACGAATGGGAATATAAGCCCTGTCTGCCGGCCCGTGCCCAGGCCGCCGAACTCACGCGACTCGCACAGCACTGGCTGCTGGAGGGGGCTCCATCGGCTGGACATGTGGCGGAGCGCGTGGTGATCGATCGTCTCCTCCGAGCCCTTCCCCGATCTCACCGACAGGCAGTTGGGATGAGGAACCCAACCAC
>NW_015639236.1:753-975 GCF_001515625.1 Sinocyclocheilus rhinocerous
GCAGGCTGCATTGTGCACCGCGACCTGCCGGTTGGAGCTCCAGAGGTGGAAGTGAAAGTTAATGGAAAGCCGTTCCGGGCCATCCTGGACTCGGACAGTGCGGTCACTCTGGTCCAATCGCAGATTCTCGCCCCCCGAACAGAGTATAAAGCCTTCCTCCCCATAACCTGTGTCCATGGGGATACACAACAAGTTCCCGCTCGTAGGGTGACCATTTCGGCC
>NW_015639237.1:0-500 GCF_001515625.1 Sinocyclocheilus rhinocerous
CACTGCATCCTCAATTTTCAATTTTACTTCACATTTATACAATTTCGTCAATAAATACAAGCAGTCAGATATATGAAGAATACAAATTATTTCAGAAAAATTCTATATTTGTCATATGCAATTCATATGTGTACATTCTTCTTCTTCTATTACATCATATTGATATTCGTACTGGTATTAAATTGCACAGTTTAATGGGTAAATGACTTTATCGGAGACAGAAATTCAACAAACACGCACACTGTTAGGCTTTTATTTGTGCACGTAACTTGAATCAATCTGTGGAATATGTGGTAGATGCCTCGTTCTACGGAGCGTCTTTCACAGGCTTTTGGCTGCTATATTTTTTATGAACCACCAGATGGCGCTGTTTTCGAGACACTCAAAGCTTTGAATCTTTTCCCGAAACAGTCATAGGAAAGCCTCAGTGCTTCACGAGGCTTCATTTGCCCATACCTACCCCCTGCATATTTCATTGTGCGTGACATGATTTACACACA
>NW_015639238.1:0-138 GCF_001515625.1 Sinocyclocheilus rhinocerous
CGGAGCTGGTAGCTCAGGGGGCCATGGCGGAGCAGGCAGCTCAGGTTGCCATGGTGAAGCTGGTAGTTCGGGTTGCCATGGCGGAGCTGGTAGCTCAGGGGGCCATGGCGGAGCAGGCAGTTCAGGTTGCCATGGTGG
>NW_015639238.1:332-566 GCF_001515625.1 Sinocyclocheilus rhinocerous
CTAGGAATCCTGGGGGGCGCTCTGGAGGAGCGGGCACTTGAGGGCGCTCTGGAGGAGATTCAGGGACTGGAGCCCTCTTTGGGCTAAACACGGGGGGGGACAGGATCACTGGCCTAAACTTGGGAACTGGAAACCTTTCTGGGTTATACTCGGGAACAGGAGCCCTCCGTGGGCTATACTCGGAATCAGGAGCCCCCCGTGGGCTTAACGGGAAATTCGGAGCCCTTCCTGGGC
>NW_015639239.1:0-1260 GCF_001515625.1 Sinocyclocheilus rhinocerous
AAGAATAGTATTGTGCTGAATATTGAATAGTACTGAATGTTTGTAAATATTCAGCACTTGGATACGGCACAAATACTGCAGTCCAACTGCAAAGGCCAAAAAGGTCAAATAAAACTCTAAATGAATAGCATGTTACAGTACACTCAAATACTGTAAGTTGTGCAATTGTAAAATCAGGGTCAAGGAGAGATTTATTCTGTCTCATCATCATGTCTTTGTGCTTGAGTCCGGCCTGAGGACTTTGTCCACATCACAAGTAATGTTGTCATTTTTGCTAGACAAAGAAAAAACCCTCTGGTCTGACAGATCCAGCCTTGATAACCAAAGAAGAAAAAAACCTCTGGTCTGACAGATCCAGCCTTGATAACGTTCTCTAAACCTTACTCTTTCTCTCCTCGTCCTCTTCCTCCTCTTCTTGCATGTACGCTTCCTCCTCTCCTTCTCAGATGGTTTCCATCTATTGTCCGTATCATCATTCAGTCACCTGTGCCACTTGGGCACTCTGAACTGGCTCGTATTTTGTACAGTTGGTTTGATCACATCATTAGAAACAAGTGTGAACCATTTTGAATCATTGTGTGTAAATGATGACAACTGTGCTTTAGTTGTGTTTAACTTTTGCTGCTTGTGTTTAGCATTTTGCAGCACAAATGCATCACAGTGTGATAAGTATTTAAGTGAATGAGAATGTGTTTAGAGTTTTGCAAAAAGAGTGCATGAGATTTGCAAATAGAGCCTAACTGCCTGAACGTGTTTAGGGTTTAGCAGAAAGAGTGCTTTATTCGACAAATTAGTTCAGAGATTGGGGTTTAGTGTTTTAGCAATTCAGAAAAACTGTAATAATGAGTATGAATTGATTTCATTTTAGACACAAAACAGTGTGTTTTATTTGACTTAAAATACAGTTTCATTCTTGAATGAATCCGAGTCTTTGAATGAATCGTTTGTGTGAGTGGTTCAATGACCCATTTGCTTTGCTCCTGAACAGTGAGTGGTTCAATGACCCACCCGTTTGCTTTGCTCCTGAACAAATCAGCATTTTGAACGAATCGGTTGAATTGATGACTCAATGACTCATTCATCAACACAATGACTTGTCGCCACCTACTGGCGATGTAACCTTCATAATTCAAGTATCCAATTGTTTCATTTTGACACTCATTTCATATTTCTGTAGGCTATAGAGAATGTTTTTGTTTAAAACATTAATCTCACTCCATAATGCAATTGCTGTGTTAATGCATTTACTGCCGTCTGAGC
>NW_015639240.1:0-550 GCF_001515625.1 Sinocyclocheilus rhinocerous
TGCATTTGTAACTGCAGGTTAAAGCATTCCATGTCCCTCTAAGCTTTATTAACATATATAAATACATCTAAATGCCACTTCATATGCAACTTCTGCAAATATAAATTTTGTTGATATTGATTTCATTTGTTTAGTAATAGCCTAAATGTATTATTATTATAATTGACTGATTCAATGTAAGAATTTGACTCAAAAGATTATGCACACTTTTAGAAAAAATGGCTTTATATAGGTAAAAATGCCCATAAAAGGTAAAAAATCAATTTAAACTTATTGGAAAAGATTCATTTATATCACTGCTGTGAACTGACCACACAGAATATGAAGAATATCAAAAACTTTAGGAGTCAGCTGTCCACGGTAGTCCTTACATCAGCACAATAACACACTTATTGGCTAATTATCTTTAACAATAAAATTCCAGAAAATATTGAAATATAATTTTTTTTGTCAATATCGCACACCCCTAGTATTGACACAAAATGATTTGCAACGGTCGCTTTGTCACGCACAGTGTAGACAGCCTCAAGCTGTTGGTTTATCTATGTTT
>NW_015639241.1:0-1267 GCF_001515625.1 Sinocyclocheilus rhinocerous
TCCACCTGTATAGATCTGCTACGAGGTGATTCATGTATGCTTTATAGGGGTTATTCATGTATGTTTTATTTGCAGCAGCAGTATTTCCTACATGCTCACAGCAGCATGTTGTGGATGTATTGGCGGTAGCACGTCTCGGTACTTGCTCTGCCGCAGCAGCAGCGTAGCAGATCTATTCCACCAAGACCAAATACATTAACATTGTCACATAACAATATACATTACCATGCCAATCCCTCTGAGAGTTGTCATAACAGGAATATATATATATATATATAAAAACAAAGCCTTGCTTTGAGACAAGGCTTTGTCAAGTCAACAACATTTTGCTTTGGACTTTTAGTTTGTATTTTAGTCATTTGCTGTTTCCTGTTTCCTTCATAAGCTCCAGTTTTTGCACCTGTGATTTACTCTGTATGTATTTAAATGTTTTCATTATATTTTGTCATATCTTGCCTGTTGTTAGCTGTTTTGTAGGCTTGCTTAGTTTTGTTCTTTGTAATCTTAGTTTTTTTGTATTTTCTTCGTTTTCAAGTTTCTTTATTTTGTTTTGTATTTTCTTTTTTTTTCTTTTTTATTATTATCATCTGCATTTGGTTTCAACTCTCCCTCGTCTGTAAGTTTGCCCTCGTTACATAAAGTGTATCTTCAGACGTTTTTTTAGTTCCAAAGATTGTCCATGCAACCAAACAATGTTGACGAATTATTATCTGTACCCTGTTATTTCCAGTTTGCATTGGATGTAATTTGTCAGAATTTTATTTGTAGAGATTTCAATTACATGGTTGCCATATTTGAGAATAATTCCATGCTGTCAGGGAGATCATGGATTGAGATCTTCTTAAGAATGACAGGATTAAAATGATTTTCATTCCAATAAAACAGCCCTGAGTATTCTTTTACATCTTTTTTTGGCACCACTGCCCTGCCCTCCTGTGCCTGATCCAGCATCACTAGTCATGACAGGTCTGATCAGCCGCCAAGTGGGAAGATCATTCTCGGCATCAAAATGTACAAGAGTCTTTGAGGGTGATTCTTCTGTCCTGGGCTGTTCTTGTTGACAACCATCAATCATGCAGAAGTACACAGTGCCTTTCTCGTTTAATTCTTCTTGACTGATTGTGAGTCGGAGGGGGAGCCTGGAGAGTGTCCCCCTGCCATGCTTCATTTCCCGCCATGGCAGTCTTTCAGAGCAATTTCTGCAGCCTCATGAAGGCAGTATTGTCTGTAATATCTCACTTATTATTCTAACGTCTTCTCACGATTT
>NW_015639242.1:0-476 GCF_001515625.1 Sinocyclocheilus rhinocerous
CTCTGAGAAAGATTCTTCACAATAGCGGCAGAAGCCACCACAGCACCTGCAACGCTTCTGCGAATGGAGAAAAACATAATTTCACGAGTTCACACTAACATATAATGTGATTAAGCAATTAGTAGCATATTTGGCGTGCTGTCCAGAGGAAGGACTCCGAGCTCGGGTTAAAGCCCGAACCCAGAGAACTCCCCCCATCCCCCATCCCGGGAGGAAATTAGAATAGTAGTGAGGTGTTGGGGTGGAGGCGGGATGCTGGAAAACTTTCATGGAACTGAGGACATAAAGCTATATAGCAGAGGTGGGTGTAGCTGAGGAGCTAAGGACTGTAAGGTGCTAGCTATTCCTAAGTAGGTGGAGTTGAGCCGTGTGTGCCGTTAGAACACCAAAGCCGGAGAAGGAATCGAGTTCAACAGATTTATTGTTACAAACATATGCAGAGGGGGAGCCAGGTTATAGCGAAGTGCATTATCCAG
>NW_015639243.1:0-457 GCF_001515625.1 Sinocyclocheilus rhinocerous
CGAATAGATTAAATGAAAAGGGACATAATTAATCTTGACAAACTTTATATCATTCTAAAGGTCTAAGCCTCAAGCATCGAAGATAGATCGCTGTTTTTCAATGGAAAGCTTATAAAGAATGTAATTGCTAAATTTGTGTAAGCAGTACACATCAAAACATGCATAATCAAAACGCAGTACTTACCAGATTCATCGTAATAAGAGTCATAAACGCATCCACAGCTGTAAGTCCCGGTTTAGTTAGAAAGGTAAGGGTCCACTGAACAACATCCCACAGAGCACTTTTAGTCCAACGAAACAATAACGTTGTAATATGGATGGTAATTCCTTTGTTTACGTCTCATTTCTTTGGGGACAGTTATTGTTTGTATCTGTTATGGAATAACATACGCTCAAAAAACTGCATCTTGGCAGTAAAAAGCAACATGGTTTTGTAGCATACAGTGTCACAAACAGA
>NW_015639244.1:0-811 GCF_001515625.1 Sinocyclocheilus rhinocerous
GCGTGAATACTTAAATACTGTAATTCTGTGTATATGTATCGGGATTGCGCGCTTCGGATGACAGTCAGCGTGAGAAGTGAGCGGAGAAAAGGTGCTCCTCTCAGAAAACGCACAAATAAAGATAATTTTAGATATTTAATTACTATTTGGAGCATTGGGATCGCTAGACGAGGGCTTAAAGGGGCATAACACACACAGTTTCACCCAATCTCATGTTAATCTTGAGTACCTATAGAGTAGTGCATCCTTCACATCTCTATAAAGTCTTTAGTTTTATCATATTTATAAAAGAAAGATACAGCTTTAGGATTCTCTCCGGAAGAAGCCGAGCTCCTGGAGGCGCGCCGTGGGCGGAGCTAAAGAGTGACGAGCACTTGGGCGCCGAATGCCAACAAAACAGACATTTGATGCAGTTTCACTTACCGTCTGCAGTTCTGAATCATGACCGGGATCTTTTATAGCTGGGACCGCTCCTTCTTTCAGTATCAAACGATGTGCTAATTCAGCGTCGAACTGGGCCTTGTTTATAAAACGTTCGTCAACAAACACACTTGTGAAACTCCGTTGCTGCCCCGGAAAAACAAACTGCATCCACTGTTTACATAACGCTGGGTTCTTTAGGAAGCTGAACAAAGGTATCTTTCCCTTACAACCAAAAACACACTTCTTTGGACTGGAGACATTCTTCCCGAGCGAGTCCCGTGCAGCGCTGGCTCCGGTCGATGCGTGCGCGGGCATGTTCTTCCGGGAGAAATGCCCATATAATGAGTTCCACCCTCGTTTACGTCATTAAGAGCCACGATAAAAAAAA
>NW_015639245.1:0-288 GCF_001515625.1 Sinocyclocheilus rhinocerous
GAGTAGACTACAATGCCGGCTGTTCTGACTCAACGACTGTAAGTATGCTTTCATATTTAAAGGATTTTTCACTGATGATTCAAACGTGAATTTTGAGCAGTGTAGAGTAGCACTTGTTGTTTGTCATTTCTCCGATCACAAATGCAGACGTGGTTTTATCTTTACGCAGCGCGATGCAACGCGTAAAAAGACAGTATAAGTCATTATAATTCGTAATTATGTCCCCACTGGATGCAACAAATGCCTCGCTTATAATGGATTTTAATGTTTATGTCTCGTCGCTCCGGC
>NW_015639245.1:563-956 GCF_001515625.1 Sinocyclocheilus rhinocerous
CCGCATAAACACATTTCATTACACCAAATACACAAAATAATGTTCTTTTTAGCAACATCATATGACCCCTTTAACATCTGAAGAACCTTTCTGTTTCACAAAAGGTTCTTTGTGGCGAAAGAAGGCTCTTCAGATTATAAAAAGGTAAGAAAGAGATGGTTCTTTAAAGAACCTATAACTGAATGGTTCTTTGTGGAACCAGAAATGGTTCTTCTATGGCATTGCTGTGAATAACCTTTATTTTTAAGAGCGTATGGTGAAAAACAAACAAATAAACAAACTGTCACGTTTATCCTTAATGAACTTTTCAGTGGTTGTGAGTAGTAGTGTGAGTAGTAAAACAATAAAAATAAAAAAAAGCGTTTTAAGTTTAGAAACGTTTTGAGCCCCTCC
>NW_015639246.1:0-695 GCF_001515625.1 Sinocyclocheilus rhinocerous
TGGCCACTAAACAATAAGGTAGGCAGTTTTTTGCTTATATAATAAATGTTGTTTGCCAAAGTCAGCCGGGGGTGGTATAGACCCTCGAAAATGCTCCTCCAAATTTAAAGAACAAAAAGAAAAAGGGTTTTGATTCCAGAAGAAATAATAGCATGCACTGATCTGTTTTACTATAATAGTGAATGAGGGCAGATTGTGCATGCAAAAATCTGTGTTTACTGCCCAGAGGGCCTTGATGGAGGGCAGTGGACGTTAAGCAGATATACATTGCATGCAATGGTCTGTGTTTATTGTTAAGTGGGCCTTTGAAGGATAGCAATAAACATTAAGCAGATAAATTATAAGGAAGCGCACAAAGTCCTAAGGATAGGCAAAAATTCCTGCAGGGTACTGCTTTTTTACTGTGTTGAGGAAGTGTATCAGTGAAAGAGCGAGTAGAACTGACAGGTTACTCAGGAAGAGTAGTCTGTGTAAATGTATGTATCTGTGTCTCTTGGACACAGCTGGAGTTGTGCTGGAGAAGAGTGAATGAGTCTGTGAGCCCTAAACAATAAAGAGACTTGTATGAATGTTGTTTTAGAAAAAAAGTATGCCAAGATATGGACTTTGCAGATTATTGAAATAATAATAGATTAATTGAAATAAGATATACATGTATTATTAAATGACATGTCTTAACAGATGAATAAAAAGAT
>NW_015639246.1:796-1648 GCF_001515625.1 Sinocyclocheilus rhinocerous
TGAAGACTTCTAAAATTTGTATCTTGTTATCCCTGGGACACAGTATGAAAGTTAATCCACTACAGAGCTTCAGAGATTTAGACTTGAGTTAACTAAAAGATAACTGCAATGTTGAATAAGAGCAAATTTGGGTGACTAAGTTCATATAAATTTTGATTCAAAAGCTATTTTACAATAATAATGGAACTTGTTGATTAAATATTTAAATATAAAATAATAGGAATTATTTTATGTTGGTTGGGAAAAATTAATTCACCATTACCAGATTATTCTGAATCATGTATGCAAAAATAGAAGAAAGATTATGATTGAAGTCTTTAGTTTACCATACGCATGTCATGCTGTTTTAAAAGGAAGGATTATTTTGTTTTATTGCTGTATACTGAGATAATAAAGGTAGATTACTGCTGCTTTCTGCATTTTGCAAAGAAAAAACTGATTGCTGTTTTTCGGCAATGAAGAACTTGCTTTACTAAAATAGAATAAGGGAACTGCTGTTTTTAACCAGATTAGATTGTTTTTATTAAGGGACCATTGAAAGAGATAGTTGAAAAGTGAAAATTAGATAAAGAGCAGATTGCTCAGACACAATTTGGTCAGAGTTTACAAAGGTTCAATTTGATTAATGCAGTCTCTGAGTGTTCAAATTTCAGATGACTTCTGGAACAGTGCTTTGACAAAGGGAAGCAATGAACTGGAGTCTGTCTAACAAAGTGGTGAAGAAGCAAAGACAGCTGCCGAAAGAAGAAGAGGGAGGGGTTGATGGACAATCCCCTCCCCTCCTGAAAGAGGAGTTTAGACTTCAGTATGGAGAAAGACTGACTTAATGCAGGAAAAGGTGAATCTTTCACT
>NW_015639247.1:0-11204 GCF_001515625.1 Sinocyclocheilus rhinocerous
CCCTAACCCTAACCCTAACCTAACCCTAACCCTAACTAACCCTAATCAACAGCAAAATAGCCTGTCTATAGGAATGCACTGTTTCAGCTCGTCTGCTGTGCGGTGAATGTTTGCTCTGGGTGAGAACGGCCTTACGAGTGTGAATCCACATAGTCTGTTAGAGGACACGACCCACAGAAATCAGGCATATTAATTTATTCAGATTAAAATATTTACACTGACTAATTGAATATTCAGCAAGAATCAAACTTTACAATAACAAATCATCAAAGAGCAAAATTAATCTTACAAGAACAGGAATATGTTCATTTACTGCTCAATGTTTGGTTTATACTAAAGCTCTGGAAATATGTGTAAGAACTGTCTTTATAGTCTGGCAGAGCTTTAAAAAACACTCATTAAAAAACAAACCCCATGCCAAGCCCATTCCCAATACAACCCTGCCCACATCCAAGTTTGACATCAGAAGCCACGCCCATGCCCAATACAACCCCGCCCACATCCAAGTGTGACATCAGAAGCCACGCCCATGCCCAATACAACCCCGCCCACATCCAAGTGTGACATCAGAAGTCACGCCCATGCCCAATACAACCCCGCCCACATCCAAGTGTGACATCAGAAGTCACGCCCATGCCCAATACAACCCCGCCCACATCCAAGTGTGACATCAGAAGTCACGCCCATGCCCAATACAACCCCGCCCACATCCAAGTGTGACATCAGAAGCCAAGCCCATTCCCAATACAACCCTGCCCACATCCAAGTGTGACATCAGAAGCCACGTCCATGCCCAATACAACCCCGCCCACATCCAAGTGTGACATCAGAAGTCACGCCCATGCCCAATACAACCCCGCCCACATCCAAGTGCGACATCAGAAGCCACGCCCATGCCCAATACAACCCCGCCCCTATCCAATATGTCAGCTTGTGATTTCCCATCCCCATACCAGGAAATCCGGAAGTATGTTGACGCAATTTACACCAGTTTTAGGGATCCAAATTGAATGATGTTGTCTTTCATTTTACTAAAACACGTTTTCTTATTTTTGTAAAGGATGTTGTGGAAGAAATTTTATTAATATGTTATGGTATGTTTTATTAATATGATAGGCTTATTGAACATTGTGTTATGTTTGCATTTTCTGTATTGCTTAGAGTCACATGCTTCTTTGCTGATTTAACAGAACAAAGAACAGCTATTGATCTTTAAGATGTGTGTGACAGTAAAAGAGCACACACAATCCTTATTCTAATATGGAATTGTAATGGAATGGTACGTGACAGGAGGGCCTCTACCCAAGGATAGAATATGATAAGCAAGTCTAAGAATGTGGTTGAAAATACCATCATTGGCCTAGAGAGATAACATTCTGAGAGATGAGACTATAAGAGAGGAAGGATGCCCTCCCTTCACTGTCACAATGAGTGGCTGTTTGACTGCTGACCTTTTCTTGCAAGAAAATTAAAACTCATCACAGACAATTGGTTTAATTGTCTGTTATTCAGAATAGTTTATTTTTTATTTTCCATTTTCCACAACAGCTTCAAAGCTTCATGAAGCTTCATCTCGCCACCACTTCCCATCACTATCAGCTAGTGGCCAATTATACCCATGAGCACAACCATTGGCAGATATACAAGCCACCAGATATTACATGCAAAAAATAAACAATAGTTTAATATTTTAAAAAGCTAATTTTACATATATAAAACAACATGTTGTTTTGTGTGTGTGTGCGTGTATATATATATATATATATATATATATATGCTCCAGCCTTATAACAACACTGAAGTGGTTCTTATCTACAGAATTAAACCACCTGACGTTTAAATAAAAAAAATAAAATAAATGATGAACCACTGTTGGCCTCTCACACATCTGCCATGTTTGAAGATTTTATTTGTGCTTGTAGTTCTGAACCTCCACAGAATAAAGAGGAATTATGAAACAAATTATATTGATATCGCTACCATTTAGCACATTGCTGACCATTTCTTGACTGATGTTAGTGTATTGGTACATTAGCGGTTGTGTGCTGTCTGCTGTGTAACGTCTTGCTTAAGATTTGAGTCAGAAAGATGAGCTCAAAGTGACCTGGAGCTGTTCACCATGGCAGTGTTTGTTATTCAAAAGGAAGAAGAAGAACATTTAGTATTGTCATCAAAGAAACTCTTTATTAGAGAAGCATGCAAGAACACCAAGAATGTGACTTTGTACATTCAAGATTGTACTGATGAGTATGCATTACATTTTACCATACCAATGAGTTATACATCATATTCAGTTTAATACACATACAATAAATGTGTCTATGACCTAAGTGCAGAAATAAGTGGTTTTAAATTAACTGACTTTAGCTGCCTCTGCTTGCATCCTTCCTATTGCTTTCATACATACTCAGACAAAAAACACCCTCTCGCTTTCAACTACCTTTATTTCCAGCATATTTCTTAACATAGGCAGGGCATTAACCATGCGGCCCGAGCAAGGAGGGGGCCTGTGATTGGCTGTGGAGTAGATTGACGGACATCGGTAGCGCCGATCGCCAAACCCCCACCACGCCCCTCACTTTTTAGCGCTATTATTTAGTGGAGTTTTTCCGTAAATTCCATGCATTACCATCAGAGATTAAAATGTCACATTTGAATTTTGTTTACCAATCAAATGCATTTATTATATATTTGACTTTTGAACAAACTGTGCACGCAACCTATCTATCAGGTGATCGCTGTGCCTAATGTCTGCATTCACCTCTCTTCACTTCATTCTGGTGTAATCTAGAAATAAGTAAAAATGTCAACTATTCTAAAAAAAAAAAATAGTGATAGAAAAAAATGAGGAGAGAGGGGTAAACATGAGTGAGTCACTAAAACACACACAGCTAGTTTATTTTACTAAAGCTGATGATGGAGAGGGAGTTGTGGAACAGCAAATGGACCGGACACATGAGCAGATAAAAACAGCCTCATCATCCCCACAGATTTTAGGTTAGTTTGATTATTAACTTGATAGATGTTGCTTTTTGTGTTTGAACAAACTCTATATGTCTAGTATATTCGCTTATGGGTTGAGAAATTCATTTTGTGCGTCATGATGTAAGCTTTTAATTTAAACGCATTTTAAGCATTTTGGTTTAAAAAGTAATTTAACTGTTCAGGGACATTAAGCAGTCGGGCAGAATTCATTTTGGCAAATGCGCACGTTAGGTTTCTGACACTTGCTCGTACAACACCTGACTAAACTAAGAGTTATTTTTCGCGCCTTGTGTTTAAACGTTCGAATACACATAGTTATCTGTCAAAATGCCTATCTCCTCGTCAACACAGTCATTTGTGTCTTAAATGAACGTTAATAGTTAAAGATAAAGCATGTGCACTAGTTGGCTATTATGCGATCCTGGCATTAGGCCCTATATCAGGGGTGGCGGACTCCGGTCCTGGAGAGCCGCAGCCCTGCAAAGTTCAGCTCCAACCCTAATTAAAACTCACCTGCCTGTAGCTTCCTAGTAACCCTTCAGACCTTGATTAGCTTGTTCAGGTGTGTTTGATTAGGGTTGAAGCAAAACTCTGCAGGGCTGCGGCTCTCCAGGACCGACGTTCGCCACCCCTGCCCTATATGATGAGATTTTAAAGGGATATAGTTCACCCAAGAATTAAAATACTGTCATAATTTACTCAGTTTCAAGTTGTTCTGAACCTGTATGAATTTCTTTGTTCTCATTATAAAAGAAGATATTTTGAAGAATATTCGTAACCACCAGAAAGTTTCTGGTCCCTGTTGACTCCAATAGTGTTTTTTCTCCATACTATGGAAGTCATAGGGGCACAGAAACTGTTTGGTTACCAGTATTGTTCCAAATATATACGTTTGCATTCAACAGCAGAAGGAAACTCATTCAGGTTTAGAACAACAACATAACTTTAATTTTTGGGTGAACTATTCCTCCAAAGCAGCCTAATATACAGTAGCTGCTGTTGCTGTTTGTGTCAATAATGTAAATTAAACATTAGAAAGAAAATCACTCACTGTCCTTGACCAAATCGCATGAATTTATGATGTGAAGACTATTCAGGTTATTTGTAGTCTATTTATTTTATACAATATAATATTTCTTATTCAGTGCTTTAAGTGTTTGTAGGTCAATTTCTTTGTTCTATCATCAAAAATTTTGATTGGATAAAAATCCTATTTTAAGCTATATATATATATCATTATTGTGATGGGGGCCCTGCAGTAAGTCATAGCCCCGGGGCCCAGTGAGGTCTTAATGCAGCCCTGAACATAGGTAAATATTTGTTTTCACTTAAAAGATTACAACACTGTTCTTGCTGTGATGTTACTCCACTCTTCCACCAAGACATGTGCCCTTCCTTGCCTATCGCCTGTAGACTGTTAGTGTCTTAAAGACTGTTGTAAGACTGTGCAATAACTGTTTATAGTTCATTAAACTTGTAAAAAAATATAGTCTAAACCAGGGGTCCAAACTCGGTCCTGGAGGGCCGCTGTCCTGCAGAGTTTAGCTCCAACTTGCCTCAACACACCCGTCATGGATGTTTGCAGTATGCCTACGACCCTGATTAGCTGTTCAGGTGATTGATTAGGGGCTGTTTCATAAAACTAGTTTACCAAAACTAGTTTCAGAAAGCAAAATTACCATAGCTCAAGCTCAGTCACTGTGGTATGCTGGGAAACTAACCTGGTCAGGAGCAGGTTAAGCTGAGCTCATCTAACTCTTACCAATAGGAACACAATGATATCAACAATTATCTGACTTTATTATCAGTCCAAAAATAAAAGTATACAGAAAATGCAACTTAAATCAAATAACTACAAAATATAGGCTTAGGCTACAACTGACTGTATTTAATGTATTGTGGCCAAAATGTAATGACCTTATATGAAAACATTTTAACAGTTGCTTGCGCATTCAGTTTCTAGCCATGCAGCCTTTCTCTGGGGTTTATGACAGCTGTACCTTTTATGGTTATTAGTAGAACATTAAAACATTACAATCTAAAATTGCTCTTCAAAGCATTAAAGCTTTAAAAACACTTAAAAGTTAAAAATCACTGAATTAAAAATGAAAATACATAATAGAAAACAGACTACATTTTAACTGATAAGAGGAACGCACATTAACGCTATTTAGGGCTGTATTAGCCAGCTTACATTTGATTTACAGTTACTGCTATCATAAAAATACACTTATGTTGGATTAAAGTTCTACATGTGTCACATTTAATGTCCAACAACAAATATTTTAGCAAAATGTATATTTTACTCAATTATTGCGCTAGTATTCGGTTTAGCACTTGTTCAGTCGTGTAAGCCTCGTCCACTCCTGACAGCAAAATATATATATTTGCATGACTTTCTAACATCTACAGATGAAGAATATAACTGTGACATGTCTGTTATGCACTGGGGAAAACACAACGTCTCAAATGCATTAAACAGCACAAGTATATTCGCTGTTTGCCATTAAGAGCTGGTTAAGAATAAGCTGCACATGAAATTATCCTGACTCACTGAACCTGGGTCAAATTATTGAGATTGAACTTAAATTGTCACTTATGAAACTGCTTTAGTCCCGATTGATATTTTAAGTTATTTCAAGTCAGGTTTTAGACTTTAATCCCCGCTTTTTCCAAATCCTCTTTGATTGACCTTGATGTTTTCGAGAAATTGCTCTTGCAGCTTTAACAGCAAAAGATTTCTCTCCTAGAATTCAAAGTCAAGAGAAAAGGCTACAGACTACTATAAAAACAATTTACAGTAAAATAATTTTATCTTTTGCCCTTTGTTCTTGAACGTCATCACACACCCATACTGTGACTGAACTATATATACCAAATACTAAAATACATTACTAACCTAACCCTCGAGAGAATAACGCACGTTTGTTCTCCCTAACCAGTTTCTCTCCATAATTAGCTTGTGGACATGTGACTGTTTTCATTTAAAGGATACTTCATGTGGACATCAGAAAGGTAACAGGAACTCATGACACTGACTTATGAGCTGTAGTTATAACTTAAAAAATGAAATCTCAATACCTACATTTATGTGTGAAGATCGAATGTTTACATTGTACATCACTGGCTGCTTTTACACACAGCATCCAACACACTTCTCTTTTTCACTTGTATTCGTTTACAATTGGGTTTTATAGCACCTTGTAGAGTTTACCTTCATATTTGTTCCATATTCATCTTGCGCTGAAACATTCTCATTATCCAGTTCAAAACTAAAATCTGCTGTAACCCATTCAGTTTAAGTTCTGCATAATCTTAATATACATGATCACAAAAACCAAATGCACAGATCAAATATGATCCTTAATTTCTGTGGACCAGATGAGACCACATACACACTTTAGACTGAAACAGGTTAGTAATATGGCAGTGTTCTGCAATCAAATAATCAAAAACAGACATTTGCAGCAGAGATGGGCACCTATTCAATCAGCAAACAGTGTTTTTATGCAAGTTTAAAGGTGCAATAGGACATCTTGAAAAATCCTAACTTTAGCCTGATAGTCCCTCCCTCCCTGAAAATCTCCATCCAAAGCCACGCCCCCTGAACGCTCACAGACAACATTACTACAATACATCACGTGTCATTCACCGGTGAGAAAACTTTAGAGTACAGTTAGTAACAGTACTACAATACCTGGAAGGAAGGTCAGGTTGTTGATGTTTGCCTGTCACTCTCACGGTCTGCGTAGAGTACGTGAACCAGGTGTTTCTGAAGGCAATCACCTATTGCACCTTTAACACTGTTAAGTCTTTATCACTGAACATTAATGAAATCAATACTTCGAGGACACTCAAGGTTGACAGTGAAACCTTTATTAATACACAAAGCACCAAAACATGAACTTAGCGCTTGCCACCAACACGAGGAGCGTTGACCTTCATGGGCTTGGCGATTTTCTGTTTGGCTGCGGCTTTAACAGGGGCCTAAAAACAACACAAACACGTTACTGACGACATGAAGGACATTCAAACGCAAAGATTTACATTTGGTTTGCAATCATGTGTAGGGCTATAAATGACACTGAGCACCCATTATTAAGAGTACTAGGTGTAGACATAGTCCTTCTACTCTATGCCACCTTATGACACAGAAGTGACAGAATCAGTCACACTGCAACGCCTCAAGGGGCAAAAAAACAATCACACAAAATACATCACTTACAAAAGATCAAGAGCTGAAGAGTAGCTCATAGCCTTCACGTTTTGTACAATTCTTAAAGAGATGGGTCACCCAAAAAATAAAAATTATCCCATGATTCCCTCACCCTCTAGTCTTACTAGGTGTTTATGACTTCTTTCAGACAAATCCAATCAGAGTTACATTAAAAACATGTCCTGGCTCTTCCCAGCTTTATAATGGCAGTGAATGTCGATATTCAATAGTCCAGCAGAAATTCAATAAACTGCGTCCATCCATCATTAAAAGTGCCTCGCACGGCTCCGGGGGTGAATAAAGGCCATCTGAATGAATCGATGCCTTTCTACAAGAAAAACGTCCATATTTAAAACTTTATAAACCCTAACCTCTAGTTTCCGCTTGGTGTCATACGCGCGAGAGAGAGTGGTGGGAGGAGCTTGGAAGAGCCAGGACATTTTTAATATAACTCTGATTGGATTAGTCTGAAAGAAGAAAGTTATATACACCTAGGATGGCTCTAGGGCGAGTAAATCATGGGCTAATTTTCATTTTTGGGTGAACTATCCCTTTAAAACCATCTCTTACCTTGGCGCTCTGAGTGGGTTGTTTCTTAGTTGCCTGCTTCGCCTTCTTGGCCTCCTTGGCAGCCCTGAAACATCGGATCAAACACCGTTAGAAAGGAAATGTTTAGTTTTGTTTGCACTCGTCTCAATGTGTTAACCAGTCACAGACCTGTGACACTCAAAGCCAATTTAAGATTTTAAGAACTGTACTTCTAAAAGAAATGTATTAACGGGTTACGTTTTTGAATCTAACATCTAGAGCCAAAAAACACACAGTCACTTATTCATACACGACCACACAATGACGTCTGAAGACCGTTAGAAAATCAACTTGAGATTAACAGATATTACATGAAAACATTGTCAATTAAAAGCATTAAAGTAGTTTAGGGAAAGATTTAAGAAAAGGTTTTTGTACTCTTCAAATCTCAGAGTGTTCTCCGAGTTCAGCTTCAATCCCAATCAAACACACCTGATCAAGCCAATCAAGCTCTTCAGAATTACTAGAAAAATACAGGCAGGTCAGTCGGAGCTAAACCTGCAGGACAGTGACGCTCCAGGGTCAGATCCGATGCGTTAAACATGCAGCGCAAACTTGTCATGAGAAGTTAACTGTGCAAAACCAGCTGCATAACCACAAAAACACACATTTGACCATCTATGACTACAAAATAAGAGCGATGGACAAAGCATAGGGAACCGGAGGCGCTCACCGGATGGCCTGCTCTCTCTGCGCTTTACGCACTTCTGGCTTCTGGTTCCTCTTGGCCAGAATCTCAGCCAGCGAAGCACCAGTGATGGCCCGCTGGAACTTCACCGCACGACGGCTGCGCTTCTTACTCACCTCTTCCTAAAGCAGCAAACACACATCTGAGCGCTCCTGATTCAATCACTCAACACGCATTACACACAAAACACCTGCTGAAAAAAACACTAGAACCGGCTCTGTAGTCATTTAAACATCTCTCTAATGCTCTAAACCGGCATCATTGCACACCAGCAGTGTTGGGCTAGTTACTCAAAGAATGTAATTTATTACTCATTAGTAGTTACTCCTTCCAAAAGTAATATTGTTACTTTACTCATTACTTTCTGGCAACAGTAATTAGTTACACTACTAGTTTTTCTTCACGCCCCACAGAAGTTGTAACTGTGTATATCTTCCACAAAATTCTTAATCTAGAATGTTACTAACGACATATTTCTGCATCATCATTTGACCAAAATCCACACTGGATCGCAGTCAGAAGTTATTACAAACACTCATTAGTGATTGAGTGACATTTAAGTAGAAGTGTTGTATTAATCTCATTGTCATGTGTAGCTTGAAGCTAATTGTCATTTCTCCGTTACCCATATACGATTATATTTCATTATGTATTTTATCAAATCACATAAGTTTGTAAGAAACGGTTTAATTTTCCAAAAATATGTTTACTTATAGTAATATAATGTAGCACATGCTGGTCAGAGGGATGTAATGCCAGAGTAAAGTACAGCCACAACTTAGACAACGGTGCTCATATCATCTTTTTTCCTGACAAAATCAATTCAATGCAATATTTCTATCTGCTGAATGTAAGCTTTTCCATATTCCAAGCTTATCCTGCTGCACTGGGGACATCACATGCATGTGCGAGTCGTGACAATTAGGAAAATAAATCTAGGAATTATTTGCTTGTTGGATTTTAAATCAGCAGGGTTGAGGCACCAAGAGTAACTAAGCTGTTTTATGGATGTAACTGTAATATTACTGAAATCTTATTAGCAATTAGTTACAGTACTAGTTACTGCACACAGGTACTTCTCAGCAGAACACGGTCAGTGGCGGTGTTCCGGAGGGTTTCTCAGACTCACAGACTGGCCCTTCTTGTGCTTGCGGCGGTACAGAACCGTCCAGTTGATCTGTCTGGGGTTCCTCTTGGACAGAAAAGCAGACTCACACTTCGCATTCAGGAACTGGAAAACCTGCAGAGCGAGAGGATCGGCATCACATTTACTCCGTTCTTACAGTCAAATATCATCTCAGACGACAACAGTTTCAACACAGGCCAGAGATGAAGTTTCTCTCAGCTCTGTAACTCAAGCGTGAAGTTAAACATTAAACACTGCGCTCTGATTAGGACAGTAGTTAGCCATCATGCTAGCACTAGGCTAAATAACCAAATAAAGACTGCCAGGCGTAAATATTCACATCACAACACGCTGAGAGTCATTAATTAATCTATAATCACTGATTAAAACACATCAGTGAAATCAAACACGCGTAGTTTGCGCTTTTACCTTTCCGTCGATCCTGGCGTAGCGCCGGCCGTGGCCAGGATAGACTTTATACCCGCTAAAACTGCACAGCTCGACCCTGCACATCAAAAATAAGAGTTATAATAGCTACATCTGACTTGTTATTAACATCTGAATACTTCTGCAAGCGCCTTTCGCGGATAACTTTAAAGATGTTTATGGATGAACACAGACTACACTCACTTCATGGCGGCGTTTCAGATAGGGAAGAGGAAAAGGAATTGTGGGTAAGCGGTTTATAAAGGAGCTTATTTCGCAAACATAAATTATTTGTTCAAAGTAAACATAAAATTGATGTATAATTATAACCCGCGTTATTATAAAAATATCCAAAATTATTATTATTTCCAGATTATTTTATCCAATCAAATAGTGGATCGGTTGCCTGGCGGTGACACAAGCGGGAAGTAAGCGGAAGTATGGCGGCGCCGGCGGAAGCGATCTTCTCCGATCTGCTGCTCCAGACGACAAATTACGAAGGTATGCGCAATAAAACCCATTCCTCCGTGAGATTGATTAGATGGGCATGTGTTTCCGTTGCAGACAGACAACATGCTTTTATCGTGTGTGCGGAATATCATGCTTCTAGCGCAGCGTGTGGAGATCCGGACGAACTTGACGTCTGATCTGTTTTTGTCATAATGTGCTGAAATCTGCCGTTATTACACTAATTAGCTGACAGGATTTAATTTAACGTTACAAATCTGCTGTTTATAAAACCTGGTCTGGTTTATTTATACTGGAAGCTTTAATCTTCGCGTTATTCTGAGTTCACACAGTATTTCTCTCCATTGGAAGTGTGTCATCAGTGTAGATGTCTCTAGCTGCTCAGTGTTTGTCCTGTGCTCTTATTATTCAGGTCCAGGTTTGTTAGACCTTTCGAATCAGGGTCTCCACAGACTGGATCCGCAGTGGTTCAGTCCCGGGGAGCTACACACGCTGATTCTGGACCAGAACCAGATCATCAAGCTGGAGCACCTGGAGCGTAACGAAGCTCTGCAGCAGGTTAGCTGTGTTCACACTAGCCTTCACCTGTGGTCAGTCCAGACGTGTGTGTGTGTGTGACCTGCTCTGTGTTCACACTAGGGGTGTGCGATATATATCGTCTGCGATAATATCGTAATTGTTGTTTTAACGATGTGCGATTTGACATT
>NW_015639247.1:11497-44795 GCF_001515625.1 Sinocyclocheilus rhinocerous
TTTCTTTTCTTTTTTTTTTTTTGTGTGATTTTTTTCATGTTTTAAATCATTTCATATATCAGTATTCAACGTTTTATGTTTAATATATCAAAACATTATTTATTCACACTAGCCTTCACCTGTGGTCAGTCCAGACGTGTGTGTGTGTGTGACCTGCTCTGTGTTCACAGCTGTCTGTGGCCTGTAATCGTCTGGTGCGCATGATGGGCGTCTCAAAGCTGACTCACTTACGAACCCTGAACCTCCCCAACAACAGCATCGGCTACATCGAGGGCCTGAAGGACCTGCTTCGTCTGGAGAGCCTCAATCTGGCTGGAAACAACATCAAGGTGTTTTTCACATTTACCGTGTATTTCACTGAAACTGAGGCTGATTCCTCCTGAATCTGTGTGTGTTTGTGCAGGTCACCGAGCAGCTCAACAACTGCGTTTCCCTGCAGCATCTTGATCTGTCAGACAATAATATTTCTCACATAGGAGACCTCACCAAGCTCTCAGTGTTAAAGGTATTTGCCATTTGTCTTGAGAGCTAAATCATGTGTAATCTCTCATAATGTGTTAAGAGAAATATTTTTAGGAAAACACAGAGAAAACGGTGATTGTGTAACCGATATTTAAGGCCTGTTTCAGACTCTTCTTCTGCATGGAAACATCATCACGACGCTGCGCAGCGCTCCTGCTAACCTGCCAGTGACCCTCACTGTGCTGTCGCTCGCAGAGAACGAGATCAGAGACCTGAGCGAGGTACAGCGCAACACACACACAGTGCAAACGCCTTCATAACATTTGAGCTTCTGGACTAGCAACACAATCCTCAGCTGGTTTTGTTCATTTATTGTTTTGCTTCATTTCAACTATGCATTTATCATCAGCTTGTGCATCAGTTTGACAAATTCAATTCAAGTTTATTTGTACAGCGCTTTTCACGATACAAATCTGGATAAAATCAAGTCCCGCCCTACATTTTTTTTCTCATTCAAAAAGCCTTTTTACTGGGATATACATTACAATAATGAAGAAAGGATGATCACAACTTCCATTTCATGCCTCATTAATTTAGTGTAAGAAAATTATTTATAAATGTTTAATCATTTACTAAAATCATGAGAAGAATCCACAATATCAATGTTCAGTACATGACACAATACCAGATGTGTAAGTTTATTATTATTACTTCACCAGATCAACAAACGCAAGGTTCAGTGACAAACAATAGAGCAAGTGACACTTATGTCGCCTGGCCTGAAAACCTCAGATGGGTCCCAGGCTTATCGCTGAGCCCTAGAGAGTAATCTCACAGAATGTGTTCTGAATTTAACACAGCATCTCACAAACACGTTACTTGTGGCAGAAATACAGCGATGGATCGTCCAGAGCCGTCAGTCTGCATGAAAACAGCACAGATGCAACACAACAACGACCTGAATGAACAATTCTTAAATCTGTTTCAGAAACAGGTTGCTGTGGACCGTAGACCTGTGACTGATTCATGTTTAATAGAACATATATGGGCCACTTTGTGTGTTCAGTAGTTTTAGATGTTATGTCATTGAATCATCTTCATTTGAGGGCTTTTCTCCTCTGTATTATACTGTAAAATGTATTTCATTATTCGATTAGAATTATTCAGACTAGCAGCCCTAATCATGTGTCATGGATGTTAGTGTTTAATATGTTTCTGTGTGTGTGTGATGTGCAGGTGTCGTATCTAGCACCGTTACACGGCCTGGAGCAGCTGTGCGTCATGAGTAATCCGTGTGTCACAGCTCTGCCCCGCTGCGATTATCGCCCGTATGTCGTCAGCTGGTGTCTCAGTCTCAAGGTGCTGGATGGATATGTGGTTTCACAAAAAGAGGGGTAAGTTAGATGCCTTTTTCATGACAAGAATTGCAGTCTGTGTTTTACTGTGGTGCTACAAATCATTTTGTACAGGCTGTCACACATCATTTTGCATTTGACAGTGCTTTAAGAAAGGCGCTCTTCTGATCGCAGAGGGTTAGCCTTTAGCCATTTGCTGGTCTCAAACTTTTTCAGCTAGTGGACCACATCAACAATACATCAAAAAAAGATTGTGGACCATCTAACAAACACCTGCGTACAGTAATTACAGTTATTAAAGACAATAGAAGACTTTAACTTGAGATCCACTGATTTATGCGATATGTAGTCTTGAGAAAGCATCTGCATTACTGATGACAGCACTCTGCCGTGTCTCTAGACTGAAAGGAGAATGGCTCTACAGTCAAGGTAAAGGGCGAGTGTTTCGGCCGGGGCAGCACACACAGCTGGTCCAGTATTTGGCATCCACGTGTCCGCTGACCGCCACAACTGCCTTACAGTCAGCAGAGGATGCTAAACTCGAGAGAATCCTCAACAAACAGAGGTAGCGTCCAAAACAAACCATTTAATCCACAGCAAAACCTGTCTGGTGGCGCTTCACTGATCATCTGTGTGTGTGTGTGTGTGAGCGAGCGGTCAGTAATACGTGTGCGTGTGTGTGAGCGAGCGGTCAGTAACGTGTGTGTGTGTGCGTGTGTGTGAGCGAGTGGTCAGTAACGTGTGTGTGTGTGAGCGAGCGGTCAGTAACGTGTGTGTGTGTGCGTGTGTGTGAGCGAGTGGTCAGTAACGTGTGTGTGTGTGAGCGAGCGGTCAGTAACGTGTGTGTGTGTGCGTGTGTGTGAGCGAGTGGTCAGTAACGTGTGTGTGTGTGAGCGAGCGGTCAGTAACGTGTGTGTGTGTGCGTGTGTGTGAGCGAGTGGTCAGTAACGTGTGTGTGTGTGAGCGAGCGGTCAGTAACGTGTGTGTGTGTGCGTGTGTGTGAGCGAGTGGTCAGTAACGTGTGTGTGTGTGAGCGAGCGGTCAGTAACGTGTGTGTGTGTGCGTGTGTGTGAGCGAGTGGTCAGTAACGTGTGTGTGTGTGAGCGAGCGGTCAGTAACGTGTGTGTGTGTGCGTGTGTGTGAGCGAGTGGTCAGTAACGTGTGTGTGTGTGAGCGAGCGGTCAGTAACGTGTGTGTGTGTGCGTGTGTGTGAGCGAGTGGTCAGTAACGTGTGTGTGTGTGAGCGAGCGGTCAGTAACGTGTGTGTGTGTGCGTGTGTGTGAGCGAGTGGTCAGTAACGTGTGTGTGTGTGAGCGAGCGGTCAGTAACGTGTGTGTGTGTGCGTGTGTGTGAGCGAGTGGTCAGTAACGTGTGTGTGTGTGAGCGAGCGGTCAGTAACGTGTGTGTGTGTGCGTGTGTGTGAGCGAGTGGTCAGTAACGTGTGTGTGTGTGAGCGAGCGGTCAGTAACGTGTGTGTGTGTGCGTGTGTGTGAGCGAGTGGTCAGTAACGTGTGTGTGTGTGAGCGAGCGGTCAGTAACGTGTGTGTGTGTGCGTGTGTGTGAGCGAGTGGTCAGTAACGTGTGTGTGTGTGAGCGAGCGGTCAGTAACGTGTGTGTGTGTGCGTGTGTGTGAGCGAGTGGTCAGTAACGTGTGTGTGTGTGAGCGAGCGGTCAGTAACGTGTGTGTGTGTGCGTGTGTGTGAGCGAGTGGTCAGTAACGTGTGTGTGTGTGAGCGAGCGGTCAGTAACGTGTGTGTGTGTGCGTGTGTGTGAGCGAGTGGTCAGTAACGTGTGTGTGTGTGAGCGAGCGGTCAGTAACGTGTGTGTGTGTGCGTGTGTGTGAGCGAGTGGTCAGTAACGTGTGTGTGTGTGAGCGAGCGGTCAGTAACGTGTGTGTGTGTGCGTGTGTGTGAGCGAGTGGTCAGTAACGTGTGTGTGTGTGAGCGAGCGGTCAGTAACGTGTGTGTGTGTGCGTGTGTGTGAGCGAGTGGTCAGTAACGTGTGTGTGTGTGAGCGAGCGGTCAGTAACGTGTGTGTGTGTGCGTGTGTGTGAGCGAGTGGTCAGTAACGTGTGTGTGTGTGAGCGAGCGGTCAGTAACGTGTGTGTGTGTGCGTGTGTGTGAGCGAGTGGTCAGTAACGTGTGTGTGTGTGAGCGAGCGGTCAGTAACGTGTGTGTGTGTGTGTGTGTGCAGACAGCATCAGAAACAGCTGCAGCAAACACGTCACTGCTGCTCGAGTCCGTCTCGCCCCACGCATCTCAACGTTCACAAGAACACAGACGTGGATGTCATCGCTCAGGCAGGTCAGATCAGTGAAAGACTCACGCTGAAATCACTTATTCACTGTTCTATGTGGTTTTCAGCACAAATGTCTGCATCTCTTTCACCAATAACCTGTAATCCAGTTAAATGGGCACAGTGCTGACATTGCACCGCATCTTCAATATTTGAATGAAGTCATTGATGTTCCTCTCTAGAGGCATCTTTACACATGCTCTTTACGGTATCACAGTGCTGGGTAAATGCATTTATGCCACCTCTGAGCAGTATTAACCAGTCTGTGTAAAGACACTTAAATGCCACCTCTGACCCTTTGCAGTGACAGTTTGGCAAATGTGAACGTGTAATGCTCATTATATGCCTGGCTAATAAACCCCGGAGGTGAATTAATGTACCCATGCTGTATATAAAAGAGTGCACTTTTTTAAACAATCATTACAGCAATAATTTTAAAGACATCGCCATCGCCCATGTTTGAGAGGAAGGATATATCAAACAAGAATATTTGAGTTAAATGAGATGAAATTATTCCTTTCGGTGCAAATTGGCATCAGTGCTATTTTTAGTGTCAGGTTTGAGTCATTGCCTGATTTCTGTTGTTAAAAGTGTAGATAGACATCTTTTTCCTATTATTGACCAATTTCTCTGCTATTCCAGTTCTCAAAAAGTTTTGAGAAATTATTTGTACGCAGGCTTGATAATTTTAGGGCTGCAATGATTCCTCGATTCTATTCGAGTATTCAATAAAAAAATTTTTTAAAAACGATTTAATTTTGCCCGTGTCGAGTAATCTAATAAATACCGGAAGTGGCGCATTTCACGGACGAGAATCCATGAAATGCATTATTAAACTGTTTTCCGAGGCTGCATGATATATTAAACCCATTTAAAAATCATAATAAAGCATAATGCTATTGTGAATTCACAAACGCTACGATTCAATTAAATGTATGCGATGCAGGTTTAATATGTGCTTTAATTATTTACATGCGTGTAGGTTACGTGCGTGTGTATCAGAGCGGCTCCGTTCACAGTAAACGCTGCTCCACACAAACTCTTATCATTTACACGTGTGGAGCGTCTCAAACTCCATCTCTGCATGTTGCTGTGAGTTTGGGGTTATTATAACGTTCATCTGAGAACGCAGCGTGTGCAGGTGAATGGCAGTGATGGAGCTGGTAGAAGATATTTTCACCCAAGTGGATTATGAATAAACTTCAGGTGAATAAACTTCAGACACTATTGATTGTTTATTAATGAGGAAACTGGAGAGATGTGGTATAAGAGGAAAAGCCTTCTCTTGGTTAAGAAGTTACTTTGATGATAGATATCAATTTGTACAAATAAATAATAATACATCAGATTTAATTAAAGTCACTTGTGATGTTCCACAAGGTTCGGTGCTAGGCCCCTAATTGTTTGTACTTTATATAAATTATATTTGTAAAGTGTCTCCAGCATTACAAATTGTTCTGTTTGTTGATGACACAAATTTATATTGTTAGGGAAAAAATTTGGAACAGATTCTGTATACCGTGGAAATCGAATTGATAGTCTTAAAACAAACAAGTAGTATGATGATAATTGACTTTAAATAAATGTAACTAAAAGTTCATAATAATCAGTAAACAAAGTAATAACAAAGCTAAAATTAGGATTAATAATGAAGAAATAAAAAGAGTGTATGGGAATACATTTCTGTGTGTTATAGTAGATCATTCATTGCAGGAAATCCATTGTAACTGTAGGAAATCTGAATCCATCGCAATATTAAATACCAAATAAATACATGTTTCGAATCAAAACTCGCATAGATTGTACTGTTAGCTCATAGTTCCATACATGAGTTATTGTGTGGAGGTATGGAGTCATACATATAAAACTCTGAAATGCAGTATATACATTACAGAAGAGAGCAGTTGATTGTAAAACGTGAAAAGTGAAAATACAGACAAAGATAAAACACCAAATAAAAACAAACTATGAAAAATTCAACAAGTAAATAGAAAAATAAGACGATTACAAAATAATCCGCTAAAAGCTTCCATAAAAAAATAAGCTTTAAGGGAAGATTTACAACACTTAGGGATTCTGCTTGCCTAATCTCAGCAGGCAAAGCATTCTAAAGTTTTGGAGCAATTGAAGAAAAAGCCCCATAGACTTTAAATGAGTAAACGGAACAATTAAAAGGCCAGCTTCAGAGGAGCGGAGATCACGTGCCGTTGTGTAAAAAGGTTAAAAGCTCAGAGAGATAATGAGAAGCCAAACCATGCAAAACCTTATATTTCACACAGAGTGTGATGAAGCCAGTGTAAAGACTTCAAGACAGGAGTGATGTGATCCCTTGTCCTGTTTCCAGACAGCATTGAGCTGAATTCTGAGCCAACTCTAATCTATTTAGGGAAGCTTCTGAAACCCTGGCCAGCAAAGCATTGCAGTAATCAATGCGAGAAATACAAAGATGTTAATGAACTTGGGTTGTTGTAGAATCTAGGTAGTTCTTTCATTGAATCAGGCACTAATTCATCTTTAGTGAATCTGCCCTTCAGTGTTTTTCTGTCATTTTGTCCTGTAGTGATTCGTTCTTCATTATGATTGTAGATGTGGATCCAGGAGTTCAGGTAAACGCGTGGATGAGCTCTGTGTCTTCAGCCGTGATCGCTGCGGTTCGTCTGCCGCCCGCCGCTGAAGACGGGGTGATTCTGGAGGATGTGCAGACCGATGAGGAGAAGCTTCATGGCAGTCTGCTGTCCTCCGAGTCTGCTTTCTTGCCCTTTAACCCTGCTGTTCATCCAGCTTCAGCTCCTGACAGCGGGGAGGAGGAGTTTGATGATTCTCTGGCTCCTCCCACATCCATACAGCTCCGCCCGTCGGAGGAGGAGTCAGTGGGCGGAGCCGTCCTCAGCTCTCTGACGCACGGATCGGATCATGCGGAGCGGACTGACAGAAGCGGTGATGCTGTGCTACAGAACGGTTCTGTGGAGGACTCAGACTGGACTGGGACGCAGAAAGCTGCTGTGCTGCAGTGTGAACCGAGCGAAGCAGCTGTCAGGATCCAGTCGTGGTGGAGGGGTCACTGGACGCGGCTCTGCCACCCACAGGCCAAAGAAGTGCGTGCTGAGATCCGCTTGCGAAGGATGCAGGATCACATCGTCCACCTGA
The DNA here is from genome assembly GCF_001515625.1 of Sinocyclocheilus rhinocerous. Taxonomy (NCBI): domain Eukaryota; kingdom Metazoa; phylum Chordata; class Actinopteri; order Cypriniformes; family Cyprinidae; genus Sinocyclocheilus; species Sinocyclocheilus rhinocerous. Next base: position 18,757 of record NW_015639247.1, read on the forward strand.
CCGCGGAGCTGGAGAGGTCAAGCTCTTCACTGTTTACATGTTTGTGCATCAGGTTATGAACTGGAAAGGGATGCAGCTTTATCTGAATCATTCTGGTTTATTTGTGAATCACTGTTTTATTCCAGTTGTTAGCCGATTAGTTCAAACGTAAAATCAACTTCAACAATACTGTAAGCTGAAACCGTGTAAAGTGTTTCGCAGTAACTCGTATGTTTTGCAGGGTGCGCAAGCAGCAAGAAGAAGAGCGACTGCAGAGACGTGTTCAAGAAGAAGCTGTGAAGTTCCTGTGGAAGCAGGTCTGTGTGAAGATGAGGAATGATGAATACTGCTGTGTCCTGCTATGAATACACTGTGTGTGTGTGCTGTGTTTGTGGAGCAGCTTCAGGTGTTGCTGGAGTGGCAGTCATCTGTGAAGGAGCGGCTCAGTGTGGCACAGAGTTCAGCGTCAGATCCCAGCATTCCCGCAGACACTCCTGTCCGCTCGGAGATCTCCATCCCGGAGTCTGGCTCTCATTCCCCGGGAGAGCGAGCGGCGGGGGACAGTGTGCTGGAGCAGACGACAGAACAGCAACACCTCCAGATCCATCCCATCTCTCTCCTCATGGGACAGAAGAGCGCTTGTCCTGACCCGAGTGGAAGCAGATGTCACGCTGCTGAAAGTGTTTAGGAATCACAGGACTCTGTCGGACTCGTGTGCCCTGCCTCCGGCTCTTCTTGAAGATCAGACACTAGCCTGTTTTAATCACTGGCCTTCAGCAGACTCGTAGCCTTTGTCTCCATGCTGTCAGCAGTCAGACACGGAGTGAAGAAGCTCGTGTTTAACTGCACAGTGCTGCCTTTGGGCTTTCTAACACTGCTGGATATCAGCAGACAGATTTCTGTTGAAGTACTTTACATCTTTACACACCCAGGGTGCCAGGCTCTTTCAGTGCACTTAGCAGTAGACTTGTTTCCTTTGGAACGACACGACCAGACGTAGCCTTGAACTGTAGAGGAGCACGTATGTATGAATGTGAAATTAATGTGAATTGATAGTCTGCTGCAGTTCAAAGCTACTGAGAGCTGTACATATTTCTGTGTGTGCATCTGGATATTTACAGTATGTGCTGCAACTAGTGTTCAGTGTGGCATATGCAAGTTTATTTATTTTACATTTTTATTCTTTTTTCTATGTTATATATTTTAAAATTCATTTTTGTAAATAAAGTTTGACTTTCACCATTGTGGTATTTTGCATCAGTACTTCAGCACAGAAAAAGAGTGAAACACTTAGGATTACTGTGAACTATAACAATATTTATATTACAGTCACGTCTTGCAGCTGGATCTGTAACTAACACTAGATGGAGCTCATGATCTAACAAAGCACCGAGTCTGTTTCTTTGTATTCAACGTCATATAGACTACCATTATTAATTCATTCATTCGCTTTTATTAATAATTATAAAATAAAGTAATTGTAATTACTTCGTCTAGTTTCTCTTGGTTGCTCTTCCTGAAATAAAACGGTCAAGTCATCAAATGTTGATGAATGTTGGCTGGATTGGATCAGTCAATACAAGCCGAAACGTTCCGTTCATGAAGATCTCGATGGTTCTTTGTTCACTGATCAGATTTACACTGAAACAAGAAACCTCGTGTTGTTTTGATGACATTTTAATTGTTCATGGTTTTGAATCGCGGAATGCTGAAGGAGCGTCGTGACGTCACGCCACACGTCACTCGCGAATAAGTTCATCAGCGAGCGTTGCGTCGCGTCATTCAGACCCAACGCTCGCTCGCTCGCGCGTCACGGCAGCAGAAGATGATCATCGACGGAGTTAGTGAGGGATTGTCCGGTGTTCTGGACCGGGACAGCGATGTGATGACCAGTCCGGCGCACCTGCTGTCGTTCTACCGGTGCGCTTCTCCCGCGGAACCGAATCTGTCCGACTCGGATCAGAGCTGGAGCAGCGGTAGGGAGAATTATTAATTATGACACCCTTCTAATATTTCATTAACCATACTGAAGTGCTGTGTTTACACGGACCGTGTCAGGAAAACTGTGCTGGAGAATAAAACCTGCAACGTTAGTTCAATTCAGTTCAGTTCAAGTGTAAGTTATTTGTTTAGCGCTTTTCACGATACAAATCGTTGCAAAGCAGCTTTACAGAAAATTAAAGTTTCTATAATATATTTAGGAGTAGCTCATCAGTGGCGACTGTGTCAAGTTGATGTCCATATATCATGCAGTTAGTTAATGACGGTGATCGATCGATGTGTGTAATCATGGGAGACTGTTTTCAGTGGCTTTCAGAGGACAGCAAACTGATTAAAGTAAATAAAGTTTAATTAAAGCGTTTTTCTTCTCAGTGGAAGCGTGTGGTTATCAGGGCGTGCGCGTGAAGAACTCGGTCAGAGAGCTGATCCAGAAGCACAGCCAGGTACAGCTCATATTAGCACAGGGTTATCACATGATTTGAATGAATCCAGTGCTGTTTTTTATGCTGTTGCAAATTAATTATATGCTTCATCACAGGCTCAGCGATATCAAGTCGAAAATGAATGTCCAGGTAACTACATCAATTATGCACTTATGATTTGTAATAGTAACAGGAAGTCGTTTGTCAAAAGTTACTGGATAATAATTTTCTATTTCATTATAGCTATGATGCATGCGCTGCAGAGAAGGAAGAGGGAACTGGAGAATGTGTGTCTCTGTCCTGTGAAACGCCTGCGAGACGCAGACGCAGACGGCCTGGTGTGTTTCACTGCTCCATTATCTGTTCTTAGCTCCGCTCTCTAGATTCTGAGGCCTGTCAAAAACACTGACATCTGTCTGTAATTCTGCTGGAAAAAGATCCGTGTGGGTTTTATTCCAGTGTTTCCCATATTTATGTTTTCCTTAAGACTTTGACTTCGTTGAATAAACATGAGCGCTGCATGTTTCAAAATCAAAACACGGCACGGCTTCTTTTCTAAGAATGTATCTTTGACCGTCTTCAGAAAAGCCTTGATGTCATATTTATTTCATCTTTCTGATCAACTATAATGGCTGATAAAGTAGTGTTTGTTTGCTGTATTCTGGCGCTCCAATCCACCGCCCAATGAAGCTTTCGCAGATTATGGGAGTAACTTCTGTTTACACTGTAAACAATCAGCCAAAGGTTTGCTCTATGAACGCAATAATAAGCATTTTCAAAAACTGAGTACAGTGAGGTGACATTATTTTACTCGCCCTTCAACCATCGATCATTAAAAGCAAATTTAAAAGTGTAAAAGCATCAACAAACTACTTTCAACACACCACGAATAACTCGTAAAGATTCCCCTTCTATCCACAGCAATATTACAGATGTGTTAAATATCATTATAGTAATGTCTATATTTCGTAACAATTACATTTTACAGCATCCGTGTGAAAACAAACCTGGAAAGAGACGTGAGGATTTGGGGAGAAAATTAAAAGATTCTTAGCGCGTTCCAGGGAATTATTCGTGGATTATATCCTAAATTAAATCAGGAGAGCAGAGCACAAATGCACAGTATATGTCTTTTTTCTTTTACTTACGGTGGATATTGTTGTTATATCACGTCACATTAATATACCAAATGTAACATTATTCTACTAACTTCTGAAAAGAGAAAATGATGGATAAGGATTATTTGTAGCGCAATTTGAAATTATTTGTTGCAGTCTTTTTGAGTGAAACTTCCCCAAAGCGGAAGAGCCTCCCATAATGTCAAACGCAGCAGGCTCGTTAGGAGAAAGGTGGATAGCGCCTCGTGGTGGCAGAGAATGAATTCACATTTTCAATCAGCCTGTCTGCTGTATGTATATATATATCTCCGTCCGTCCCCCGGGGGAAGTGTCCCGCACATAGAGTGTAAGTCTGTGGGAAACACTGCTATACAGTTTAATTAGAATCACAACAGAGCAGCTCAGAATCTCTCTGAATGTTTTAGATGAGCAGAGAAACACTGGTGTAGAGCGCAGGTGACTTTAGACTCTAAATAATTAGTGTAAGTGGGTTTACACTCGATGTCCAGAATATGAATGAAGCCGCTTGCTCCGTGTCTCTAGTTTCCGTGCGGCGAGGACATGTTCTGTGACGCTGAGATGCTGGAGGACATCGGGGACGTTCTGTCCAATCAGCGGCTCTCCATCGAGTCTGTGACGGTCAGAGGCTCTCCTCAGGATCTGTGCGCTGATGCCCAAAGCCATCTGAACACACAGCCTTCCTCGTGCGGCCTCAGCCTGCCCGCTGCGCCTCCGGTCTCCTTCTTCCAGTGGCAGATCCAGCAGGAGGAGGAGAGACTGGCAGCTGTGAGCCACGAGCAGCTCACCGCTCGAGACGCAGACGGAGACACGTGAGTGCTCTTACATGCATTACACGCTTCGATCAGTTCTGTCTGAGCTCTCACAGGTGGCTAGGCTGTTCTGTTGGATCACATGTGTTCAGAGGAACGTGGCCTTGAGTCGTTAGCTGACTGTCGACTGATTACAGGTTCTTGCACATCGCGGTGGCTCAGGGCAGAAGAGCTCTGGCGTATGTCCTCGCCAGGAAAATGGCTGCCATCGGCGTGCTGGACATGAAAGAACACAACAACCAGGTAGAGCCAAAAACACTCCCATTGCAGCCATGAGCCTGTCTGTGTGTCCAGCTCTGTCAGGAACACGCCTGCGCACACGCCCTGTGATTAACAGTGACTCACGCTTGTCCTCGCAGAGCGCCTTCCAGCTGAGCGTCGCTGCAGACCAGCACCTGATCGCTCAAGACCTGCTTGTGCTGGGAGCCGAGCTCAACACCAGGGACTGCTGGGGCCGGGCCCCGCTCCACGTCTGCGCAGAGAAGGGCCACTGCTCCAGCCTGCAGGTATCTGCTCACATCTGGAGGTGTTCTCAAACACTAGATCATCAGATTTAACTCTCCAGACGTTCACAGTGGCTAGATTAGACATACTGTGTGTGCCTAACATTTCATTCAGTTTGATGAGTCTGTTTTTCTATTTTTAAGCAGCCATCTGTCCGATGAAGTGAAACACCTTAAAGAATCAGAGCATATGATCTCAGCTAATATTAATAAAACGAATAAACCTGTGCATTCAGAATGGTAACAGGTACAAGGCTCACTGCAGTCCACACACAAACACTCTCGAAAATTGTAATTGATAATTGCATCTTGGTTTAAGTACACAACCACTAACTGACCAGTTAGATGTTGAATAACTAGTTGACTAGCCTGGCCTGTTCCTACTAGGGATGCGCAACAGTGATCGAGTACTCGAGTACTCGACCGTGACAGCGATGATCGATCATGTAAACGATGATCGAAACATTTTTTTTTCTTTTTTTCCCCTGATTGGTTATAGCGAAATGAGAAATTTCCCAAAATGCCCATCCCTAGTTCCTACAGTCATTAACAGCACAGTATTTCCTTATTAACCTGCGTCTGCATCTGTTAGCCGCTGTTTTTCCTCTTATCATTTTCTCATCTTTTATCAACAGTCCTCATCTATCATTCTGTCAGATGCTCAGTGTTTATTTAACCAGCCGCTAACTGACTTCCTCATAACATGCTTAACTAATATGCATTTCCTCAAAAAAGAGTCACGCAGCACAGGCAGAAATTCCCTCTCCTGGCCGCACTACACAGCTCTTTTGATAAGATTTCTGTCAGACATTAACTGTCGACGGGTCGTGGCACGCAACCATCGGCTTCTCCCAGAATGCCATGGGGCAGTACGTGTTGAGATCTGTTTTCTAGAGCTTTCTTGGGAATGGTGTGAATAGCAAACTCACGGTTTCTCCTCAGGCCATCCAGAGATGCTTGCAGACGAGCGGTCAGCCGGTGAACGTGGAGGTGGTCAACTATGACGGTCAGTGTCTTTGAGAAATGGCTCATCTGTGCTCTAGGGCTGTCAGAATGGCTGAAAAACTAAATTTTGTACTTAAATATTATCAATATATGAATTATATACAAATTTAAAAGGCATCATTTCAGTTCAATGGATAAACGCTTTTGGCTTCTCTCCTGAGGCCACAAGAGAGCGCATCGAGCAAAATATTACTAATGCACGTTTCTCCAAAACAATAAAATAACATGACTATCTTAGAAAAAAAGTGCATAATGTTTAAAATAATGTTTATAAACCAAGTATAATTAATTAGGTTGCTTAAACAATTAGAAACAAAACAGCATCATGTCTGTATGCAAAGTTTAATACACAGGACCAAAAAACTAATAACAAAAGAGTACTTTTTTCATTTAAAAACATGAGAAGCAGTGGGATGGGGAAAAACCGCCATAAAGTTTGAGATATGTTTTTTAAAAGTTGAACTTATATTAATTTTACATGGTTTTCTAAACATGCGTCTCTCAGCAGTGATAGATGTCCCTCTAGAGAATGCGATAAATAAGCGTTCTGTGTGAACGGCTTCAATTTTGCCGTAAACAAGATCTTCTTCGTCTGTAGCCTAAACGATAACAAAAGCATTAAATACATCGACACTTACATCGTCATCGCATCTCGTGCACCGCTGATAATAAGACAGCCTGACGCACACCTAACATTCAAATGCTACGTTTTTGCATTTAAATGTGGATTTTTGTTTTAAATTCTACAAATATTCTAAATTCTAATTTTTATTTGACAGCCCTACTGTGCTGTTACTTCATGTAATGCATTCTCACACGGCTGATGTTGGAGCGCAGTAAAGCATGCCGAGTGTTGTGTGTTTGTAGGACTCACGCCTCTCCACGTGGCGGTGCTATCCCACAATGCCCTGCTGCAGGAGCTGAGCCGTGGCCCTCCGTCCGCTCAGAGTCCGGCTCTGCTGCAGAAGAAGAAGCTGCTCTCCGAGTGTGTCAGCACTCTGCTGCTGATGGGCGCCTCGCTGGAAGCCAAGGTTTTACTGGTTATACTGGTTATAACGGGACTTGTATTGGTTTTAATGGAGACTGTAATGGACCCTGTGGGTCTCTACTGGTAACTGGTCACCTTCTGTTGGTGGCTTGTTAAAACCACTAAATCCTAATGTAATATGTCCCAAAACACACTACAGAAAACCATTTTGTACTGTTTTAATGGTTAAAAGTTGATGGTTTCTAATGGTATTTGTAGTGGAAACCATTAGAATTTCTGGAATTTCTTAGGAGTTCTCTTCACTGCTCCTAACGTTTCACAGATTTAAGGCTTGTTCACACCGGGACGAATATCGCGCGCGATTATCGCCGACGTTTAACGCCTCGTGACTAAACAAAGGGTGCCAATGTGAGTGTGCACACCGACGCGCAAAATGCGAGGCGTAAAAGCGTCATTTTTTAAAAACACCTCGGGCTTGTTTTTTTTGGTTTGACGCGCCGCGTTAAAAACTGGCCGACCAATGAGATTGGCGCTTTTGTTCACGTGCCTGGAGCTGCTGAAGTTACAGTAAAACACGACTTGGTGGCGCTCAAGCACAAAACGGTCTTGCCGAGCACACATTGATACCTAACGACGAAGAGGAAGTAAGTAGAGTAGACCAAGAAGATGCATCGAGGCTAGATGAATGTAGAGCTGCTGGTCTCATTGATGTCTGAACACAAAGGGCTTTATGACAAACGCAACAGCGACTACAAAAATCTCAATAAGAGGGAGTTGTTATGGAGAGGAATTGCAGATCAAATAAGATTCGATGTGTATTTCTGTTTTTCATTAAGCGCCATCTAATGTCAGGGAGTGAATTTGCACGTTCACTCGGCTCATCGCCAGCGAAAATCGCTTGGGTATGAACACAAAAGACGCGTCGAAAAACGTCGGCGATAAGCTTGCGCGATAATCGTCCCGGTGTGTACGAGGCTCTAGAAGCTAGTTTTAGTGATAGAATGCTTTGTGAAATACTGTTAGAGCAAAAATTTAGGAGTCCTACATTTAGGACTGACACGCCCATTATTTTTAAGATTTTCTCCTAAATCGGCAAGTTATGAGCTACTTTTAACCTTAACTCTTTCCTGGCCAAACATGGAATTTTCCATGTTTCCATGTTCTCGCTGTTATACGCTAGGGGGCGCTATTACGCATCTCCTGAATGAGTCTAGAATCACTCGATCAAAAACACAGACCAGGAAGACGCAGAAACCAGCGATCTCAGATGTAAGCATATGCATATGAAAAATAATGATATCATCAACACTAACTGCATATAAATGGAAACTGCCTAATGTTAGCGAGTGAAATGTGGATCCAGAAAGACATGTGCAAGCTTTGGGAGCGCTGATGGAAGCCATCTACTGCAGCTTTGCTTTGATAATATTACTGAATATGATCCAGACGTAGTAGTTGATAAAAATGCAATTTTCTCAGCTTTTTGCTCAAAATGTTGCTTTTTTATGAAACCTACCTACATTCAAGTGTTGATAAAAAAATCATTGCTTGAAGCTAGAATAAAACAGATTTTTTGTTTAAAAGTAGAGGGTCTGATCTTTATTTTGATGTATTGCATGTTCAGATATTCTGGGGGCCATTAAATTTTTGTGAAAATCAGCAAAAATGCTGGCGGTGGCTGGCAACTTTTTTCAAAAGCGCTGGCGTGGAAAGAGTTCAGCTGTTTTGTGAATGCAGCCCAGGTGTGCTGTGTGTGTGCTGTGTGTGCTGATTTTTCACTGTTATACGCTAGGGGGCGCTATCACGCATCTCCTGAATGAGTCTAGAATCACTCGATCAAAAACACAGACCAGGAAGACGCAGAAACCAGCGATCTCAGATGTAAGCATATGCATATGAAAAATAATGATATCATCAACACTAACTGCATATAAATGGAAACTGCCTAATGTTAGCGAGTGAAATGTGGATCCAGAAAGACCTGTGCAAGCTTTGGGAGCGCTGATGGAAGCCATCTACTGCAGCTTTGCTTTGATAATATTACTGAATATGATCCAGACGTAGTAGTTGATAAAAATGCAATTTTCTCAGCTTTTTGCTCAAAATGTTGCTTTTTTATGAAACCTACCTACATTCAAGTGTTGATAAAAAAATCATTGCTTGAAGCTAGAATAAAACAGATTTTTTGTTTAAAAGTAGAGGGTCTGATCTTTATTTTGATGTATTGCATGTTCAGATATTCTGGGGGCCATTAAATTTTTGTGAAAATCAGCAAAAATGCTGGCGGTGGCTGGCAACTTTTTTCAAAAGCGCTGGCGTGGAAAGAGTTCAGCTGTTTTGTGAATGCAGCCCAGGTGTGCTGTGTGTGTGCTGTGTGCTGTGTGTGTGCTGTGTGTGTGTTGTGTGTGCTGTGTGTGTTGTGTGTGTGAGTGAGTGTGTGTGTGTTGTGTGTGTGCTGTGTGTGCTGTGTGTGTGTGTGTACTGGTTTATATATCCTGGTGGGGACTTAAACCTGACAACACACAGACTCATGGGGACTCGTGTCACGGTGGGGACCTAAATTGTGGTCCCCACGGGTACAAAAGCTTATAAATCATACAGAATTAAGTTTTTTGAAAATCTAAAAATGCAGAAAGTTTCCTGTGAGGGGTAGGTTTAGGGGTAGGGTTGGTGTAGGGCAATAGAATATACGGTCTGTACAGTAGAAAAACCATTACACCTATGGAGAGTCCCCACAAGGATAGCAAACCAGACATGTGTGTGTGTGTGTATATGTATGTATATGTGTGTGTGTGAATAGATAGATAGATAGATAGAGGTTAGGGTTAGGGTTAGGGTTAGATAGAGATTATCTAAACCTAACATCGATAGATCGATACATTTTTACTGCTGGTCAAAATTTTGGAATATTTAAGATTAAATGTTTTTGAAAGAAAAAGTTTGTTTGTTTGCACAAATTGTTAGCGTTTTTTTCAGCATTGATAAAAATAATAACCTTTATTAATAATTGAGCACCAAGTACACATATTATAATGATTTCTGAAGGATCATGTATCATTTTACTACTATAATAATAGTTATTTTAAATTGTAATAAAACAATGTATTGCATTTTTTTCAATTTCGTAAATGTCATCTTTTGTATTGTTGATCAATACAATGAATGCAGTCTTTGTGAGCATGAGATAAAATTGAAATGGTAATTATTACAAACTTCTGCAATGTATTTTACAGAGTGATTTAGAAAATATATGTGAGAAACAATAATTTATCTATTCATTTCTTTTTTGAGCCTGCCGATCTAATTTCATGAGAATTTCTCCACGTCTTTATCACAAACTCTTTTCAGTCTATATACAAAACAGTCTTCACACCAGTGATACCAAACCTTTGCTCGGTCTCGCCTGTGATTTAAAGTAGGACAAAAACATTTTTTTTCCATGAAAATTGCATAAGGCCAGGGCAACAAACATGGAAAAGGGGGCCATGTGAAATATTGAAAAGGTTGAATAATTCAGGGCATCCGGTCATGTGTTAAAAACAGGATTTTGGGGAGACGGGGAGGAGGAGAAGGTGAGGCGTAAGGGGAGTGATCCCCCAGCTGCTCTCCACACCCACCTGCAGGGTGACAGTCCTCTCTCCTGGCCTCAACCCCATCTGGAGCGGGACGGGATTAGACCAGGCCTGACAATATAGTGCAGGAATAACTATGGAAAAAGTTTAATACAAACTGCTTCTGTTCTAGCTTTTTCCAATTGTGGGCATTTCTATTTAAGTATTACAGCCTTTTCATTTTACAGTATAAAATTGTTTCCATTTTAATCAAATGCAAGTATAATTTTTCCTCATTTGTACTTTACTTAAAATAAAATCTTAAGTAAACAATTACATATAAATACATTTTAAATAACTGAAAATAGACATGTGTGTGTGTGTGTGTGTGTGTGTGAGTGAGTGTGTGTGTTGTGTGTGTTGTGTGTGTGTGTGTGTGCTGTGTGTGCTGTGTGTGTGTGTGTGTGTGTGTGGTGACTCGCGTGTTTCCTGTGTTTCTAACAGGACTGTAAGAGCGGCCGCACCGTTCTGCATATGGCCGCCGAAGAGGCCAACGTCGAGCTGCTGCGCCTCTTTCTGGATCAGTCCAACTACTTCTCGCTCATAAACGCCAAGGTGAGTGTGCGGTGCTGTGTCCAGCGCTGGTGTGACCTCTGACCTCTGACCTGTGCTCTGTGACCCGCAGGCGTTCAGCGGGAACACGGCTCTGCACATGGCCAGTGCTCTGCAGGGCCGGCGAGCTCAGCTGGACACGGTGCGACTGCTGCTGAGACGAGGAGCCGATCCCAGCGCCAGGAACCTGGAGAACGAGCAGCCGGCCCAGCTGGTGCCCCACGGGCCCCTGGGAGACCAGGTCAGAGAACCAGCGCTTCTGTGTCTCAAGCTCAGCTTCATCCATTCACTCGGCCGCCGCTCCAATCTAACATACTGTAGACGATAACACCGCTAGTTATTATTAACATTGCATCGTCCATATCTTTGAAAAAGAGCATATGAAACTGAATCGCTCTGCTAGCAAGTTCATTTCCTCATCCAAATGCATCTTAATGCAACAGATACCCAACATAAAAATAATATTACAATATTAAATCCATCGACACAAAATAGCTACGTTTACATGGACACTTTGTGCTTCCATCGGAATTAATTCATTCTGATTGACGAATCTGAGCGTAGTGTTTACATGAACACTAAATAAAGTTTATAAAGCGGAGAGTTCCGGTGCTTGATTCTGATTGGTTGAGCCGCGTTCGAAGCTGTTGTAAATGACTCTACAAAGTAACATACACCTTTGTTTACGTTTGTCTGTTGCTCGGCAACCACTTTGTTGCAACCTCAACTGTTTCTGAGGAACTACATTGTTTGGTGGAAGAATACTGTTTTTATTAATATCATTAAACTTTATTTGCTTCTTACTTTATAAAACAGTAAAAGTGCCCTTCCCGCGCACAAATCTCGTCGTCTGTGGATGAGAGTCTTAAACAAGGACTGCTGGGACGTTGTGCTGCTTTACTTCACAGACGCTGAGTGAAAGCAGAATTTTAGAATGACTCAGTAACTCATTTAGGACACGTTATTCACCAGAGCAGCTCTTTCCGCGCGTCATTACACTGTTTTTAGGTCACTGCACATGTGCAGTATTTTCCACTTTTCCATCCGATCAAGTGTTTGCATGTCCTCTCGCTCGGATTACAAAAGGAATAAAGCACCCCTTACAATCCGATCGAAATCTGAATCAGAGCTGGCCAATTCAGTCCGATTGACGAGGTTTTATTCAGATTGTGCTTCTAGTCCTATTACGATCGGATTGTTAGAGTCCATGTAAATGCAGCTAGTGATGTGAACGCTCTCCCGTAATGATGCACAAAGACTCTCTATTACAGCGCTGATCTGATTATAATAATACGTATATGTTAGATTAGTGCACTAGACTGTATTTTCATCATCGTGTGATTCCCAGCGTCAGGGTTAGGGTTCATCTGGACGCTGTCGCTAACCGGTCAGACCAGACGATGATGTTTGAGATTCCCTGAGCTGCAGCACTCACAGATTACTCTGAAGCGTTGGAGTCAGTGGAGGAGCGCTGGAGGACTGAATCACTGACCCATGTTTCTCTGCTCTTTCCTCAGGTGCGTGGGATCCTGAAAGGTAAAGGAGCGCAGTCCCGCTGGTGAGAATCGCTGTCAGTCAGGCAGCCGTCTGTGTACACATTCATTTGCCGCCGCAGGCAGATGTCGGTTGTTTCCATGAAACAGTCTTATTGTTCACTACTGAGTAGTAGACGGCACAGGAACGTGAGAGCAACGCTTCAGAGAAGCCTGCGGACATCAGAAGAGGAATCCAGTGCTATGAGGAAGCTAGGAGGGATTATTCAGAAAGCAATAATAAATGAGGAAGAAAGTGAATCTTCTTCTCTTGTTCGTTAGCAGATCTGAAGCGTTGCATTTGGCTCTGGTGTGTAAAAGGTTGACAACTATAATCTTTAAACAATCGAACTATATCTGTATTAATATTATTATTACTCTGCTGTGTGATTTGTCAGAAGGTTAAACATGAGATGATAATCAGTAACTTTAAACCTGTTGAACCAGAACGCCCTGATTGTTGACTTCAGGCGTGTTTCAGTGTGTTATTTTGGGACTTTCTTTCATTGATAATTAACTTTTATGAGGTCGTGCCATTCTCCAGAAGTCCTCTGATTATTCAGTTTGATTGTGACTGCTATTCTCAGAATCAACAGTAAAATCCACATAAAAATAGGCTTAAAGGTGTTTCTTTTTGATGAGGACAGAAAGAGATGGTGTTAGTGCATTATAATATATTACACGTATCTGCATGATATTGCTGATGTATTTTTGTGGTGATGGGATTAGTATATATTGTTATTCTTTCTCTCTTTATGTATGTACATATAACGTCATTCAGCTTTATTTTTCACTGTGCATCAGGAGCGGGTCGTTTGTGTTTCGTTTGATATTCTGTGAGTTTAATTGTGAGCTGTAATTCAGTCTTAAATAAAGATTCCTTGTTCTGTTCTCGTGAGAGCTTCAGCCGAGTGTCAGATTTCAGAAGAGTGTCAAAACAAAAGAGCAGAAATCTGATCCAGACCAGGAAATAATTCGGCTGAAACACAAGCGAACATCTTACAGGAATTCATGGGAACCGGAGGATCGCAGTAACAGTACTAAAGTGATTGCTCAGTGTTTATCTGGTGAAGTATTTGTCACGGCCGACTTCATCTGCTTCTCAATGTTGACTTTTCAATGCTTTTAAAGTCATCACAATGACAAAAACCCTCATTCATACACGACAGACCCACGGAAGCCACTCGAAACAGGTGTGAAAAGTATGTTTTATCAGAGGACAGCACGATTACTGTCACAATAAAAGAGAAACTAAACTCACAGACGGGAGATTTGCTCATATTCTGAGTCTGGTGAAACTAGAGGAGTTTTGGGAACCAGCAAAGGCCTTTATATCATCAGCTATAACCTCGACTTCTGAACTTCCCTGGATTTTTCCTGCGTCACAATCCAGAATCCTTGTGTTTTTCTGGTCTATAAAAATAATCAAAATAGAAACATGAAACCACAATATTCTCATAGTTTCATTAACCCGAGCCAGATTCTCATTCAGTGTTAGTGTTTACTTGCACATGCCTTCATTTCATAAGTAACCTCTTGTATGATTAAAACAAAACGCTAAAGGCAGGACAAAGATTATTCAAGTCAAGATCATCCGCTCTTAAAAGTTCAGTTTGTGTAAATGTGAAGACGTTCATTCTCTGTAACAGCAGTTTGCTTGGTCTGTGTTTCTTAAAGAATAATCAGTAATAATAATCAAGCCCAGATTCAATCTCTGAACGTCTGATTGCTCATTCACTTTTCTGAATATTCACATTGAGCAATGGCCAAAAACTGTTAATAAGAGTTAATAATGAATACAAATCAATCTCAGGACACGATCAAACCCAACCTTGTGAAGCTTTATTCATGCGCTTCATGTTTAATGTGTGCAGTGAAAACAATCTGTGATGCTACTGTATCTTAGAGCAGAGTTTTTAAAATTAATAACTTCCACAATATTGTTATTTTTGTTGTACATCAAATATAAACACATGCCAGATTATAATTTCTTGGTCAGGTTTGTGTTTCTTCTTCGGTGGATTTTCTGAAAGAGGCTCCACTTCTCCTCGAGTTTAGGTGAAGTGTAAACCGGTGCGTCTGCATGCTTGAGCTCAACCGTCTCTAAAGATCCTTCAACAATAGCCTTTGTGAGGTTTACAAGCTGGAGGCAGTTTGTGACATGACTTCACTTTATAGCTTTAGCTGGAGATTCAAGAACAACATGCTGAACTGACGAGCTAATCATCAACATTGTTAACAGAGCAGGACGATAAAAACAAACAGAAAGCTTTCTCTAATGCCTTTCTGATCACACTGACATTAAAACTTCATTTTTGTTGTTGGGTTCTTGTCACGGCTGATCTGGTTACAGAGAGTCTCATGGGAACTCCCACTTCCTGTTGCAGGTGCCTCACTTCCTGTCCCAGTCAGATCCCCGCACTGATGTTTATATAGCGTATTCCACTCGAACAGTCATGACACACTCAAAAACCAAACATCTGATCGTGTCACGAAGACATTTCGTCATTCTGTTGATGGTTTATTGTTTCGGTCAACTTCAGTACTACTGTCCAGAAAACACGCTGACCTTTGACCCGGCGGCGTGTGGTTACACAACAGCGCAACAGAAGCGTTGTTACTCCAGCTCATCTAATGTTAGGAGTCATTCGAGCATATCGCTGTTCACAACAACTTCCAGCTCTACAGAAATACATTCTGTAAATATGTAGAATTAACCAAACTGTAGGAGCATCAGAGAAAGACTGCAGAAGATGATCAGCTCGCTCTGGGTCGACAGCGGGAATATAAATGTGTTTAATACAGTGTTACAGTTAATCTGCATAAAGACACTCCTGGGTGGGAAATATATAACTTAGTGATTCATGATGAATGAAATGGGTTTGTCAAGAGCTTCAGGATTAACACTAGTTACAAACAGAGCCAATAAAGACTGTGTCAGACTGTCAGTGTTTATGATATATATATCTGACTAATAACGGGTCAGTTACTCTAGTGTTTGTCTTTCATTATAATGAACAAACACAGATACTGATGGAAGTCAAAGCTCTAGTTTCCACATTTGAGACTGTTCATCTAATCTAGAACATGAGTTAACCTTCATTAAATATTAATAATCTATAAATTATATCTGAGAGTCTCTGCTAAAGATAAACCTGTTATTCTATAAGCCTTCAGTGCGATTTGATTGAAATGCAGTTAAATAAAGTGAGATGTTGACTTGCTCTCCGTCTTCAAAAAAACTAAAAACGTAAAGGCCTTATAAAGTATTAGCAGACCTATTAAAACGCTTCTACTAAACTTTGCTCTCAAGCTGTTGCACTTTTCGCTGTTCTCTCGATAACTTTATCGTCTCTGCTCGAGTTCCGGTTTGTAATCACTGCAGCACGAGTGTCTCCCTCTGCTGTCGCGCAGTGTTACCGCAGCTGTCGCGCTGTTTTGCAGCAGTGTGGCATAAGCGCGCACGC
Organism: Sinocyclocheilus rhinocerous; assembly: GCF_001515625.1. Taxonomy (NCBI): domain Eukaryota; kingdom Metazoa; phylum Chordata; class Actinopteri; order Cypriniformes; family Cyprinidae; genus Sinocyclocheilus; species Sinocyclocheilus rhinocerous. The sequence continues at coordinate 34,765 of NW_015639247.1, forward strand.
TCTGCTTTCCGGCAGTGTGGCATTGCTGCTGGAGAAGATGTCTGAATCTCATGCTGAGGCGGGAAACGAGATGCCGAATAACAAAAAGCAGAAATTAAGCAGTGATGAAAACAGCAACCCCGATCTGTCAGGAGACGACAATGTAGGTTAATTATGCTCTGAATGTGTGTGTTTGTGCAGCTGCTCGTCAGTGAAGTTTCTCTTTGTCTCTTATCGCGTGTTTCTCTTCAGCGCTAAACTCTCCTCAGGGTCAGTCATCGTGATTTAATGCACATTTAATATGCTCTGTGTTATGTTATTACACACACATGTGACTGTGTGTTTGTCAAGAATAACGTCAGTCTCATCTGACGGCTTCAGTTAGTGTGGTTTCAGGTATTTATATTATATAGATGATGATGATGATGATGGTGATGAAGAACACCGACACTAATGATATGAAGCACGATCGGTTTCTGCGAAGAGGATTTTTGTGAATGCATTAGTTTCCCTTAATTAATGCATTAGTTTCTCATAACGCAGACCCAGAGCGTCTTGGCCAGGAGCAAGATAAAAAAACACATCTGCACCCAAATCTCCCTTTATTTAGAAAAGTTAAAAGTGGTAACGTGTCTGTCACACAGTGTCTGACGAAGGCTTTTGACCCGAAACGGTGCTTTTTAGAAAAGTTAAAAGTTGCCACCTTTAACTTTATAAATAAAGGGAGAATAACAGTGTGTAGATCTTTTTTGTATCATTTGATGCATTAGTTTCTGCCTCCATCATGTGATCAGTGTCTGTATTAAGTGTTTCTGTTCAAGTTAACTCAGTTGCGTGTTGATTATGTGATTAATCAGATGTTTCCATGTTGATTCCGTGATTAATCTAGGGCTGCCACTAACAACTATTTTTATTTCGATTAATCTAAACGATTAATGTCCCACAAAAAAATCAACAATTTTACTTAAGAATATTTTATTAAACTATATTTTATTAAACCAAATGAAATCCAAATATCTATGAAATCCTTTTTTTAAAGCAAAAGTAAAGTGCAACACAGAGTGCATCTCAGAGTCCAAACCACTGAAATAAAAAAAAGTGACGTGACGTGTGGCCAAGTATGGTGACCCATACTAGGAATTAGTGCTCTGCATTTACCCATCCAAAGTGCACACACACAGCAGTGAACACACACACGAGAGCGCTGTACATTCACTCCCCCCACCTACAATCCCTGCCGGTACGAGACTCGAACCCACAACCTTTGGGTTACGAGTCCGACTCTCTAACCATTAGGCCACGACTTCGGGGGTTTAGAGTTCAGTATTATAGTGTAGGAATGACAACATCTCCATGTGTTCTAGCCTACTGCAAAAAACACTTTTTAAAGGAGTATTTACCAGAAATGTTATTTACCAAAAGTTATAGGGTAGTTATTAAGGAATTTGTTTTGAATTTGTTCCCTCTAGAAGATACTGAATATTTTCAGGTGAAATCATGATTTAAACAGGTACAACACTTATTCACACGCAATCGCTCTCTCAATAATGCATTCAAACAAATGTAATCTTATACAGTGCTACTTCATCTGCATCCGATTTCGAATGAGCAGAAATCTGTAAGAAATGCAGCGATCCGTAGGTAACATAACTGACGAAAATGTACTGTTATTTTCATCACAAACAAAAGTTGCACTGCAAAAAGCATCAATAGCCTACCTTTTAATGCTGACAACCATGTTATTAGCTTGTCATGTGGTAGGAAAAAAGTTTGCACACTAGTGTTCCAATAATCCACTTTGAAACGCTCCTGTCATTTTATTTATATTATTATTTTTTTTAATATACGTTATGAACAGAACTGTGATATTTCAAGCATACTGAAATACTTTAGCCGCGGAGCGGTGTTTCTGATATCAGTGAGCGAGGAGTGGAGCGGAGTGATTATTAAATGCGCGGAGGGGAAATTGTTGCCGCTCCACTCCGATCACATCTCACACGCTCACACACTCACTCACTCACTCTCACACACTCACACACTCACGCTCACACACTCACTCACTCTCACACACACTCACTCACTCACTCTCACACGCTCACACACTCACTCACTCACTCTCACACGCTCACACACTCACTCACTCACTCTCACACGCTCACACACTCACTCACTCACTCTCACACGCTCACACACTCACTCACTCACTCTCACACGCTCACACACTCACTCACTCACTCTCACACGCTCACACACTCACTCACTCACTCTCACACGCTCACACACTCACTCACTCACTCTCACACGCTCACACACTCACTCACTCACTCTCACACGCTCACACACTCACTCACTCACTCTCACACGCTCACACACTCACTCACTCACTCTCACACGCTCACACACTCACTCACTCACTCTCACACGCTCACACACTCACTCACTCACTCTCACACGCTCACACACTCACTCACTCACTCTCACACGCTCACACACTCACTCACTCACTCTCACACGCTCACACACTCACTCACTCACTCTCACACGCTCACACACTCACTCACTCACTCTCACACGCTCACACACTCACTCACTCACTCTCACACGCTCACACACTCACTCACTCACTCTCACACGCTCACACACTCACTCACTCACTCTCACACGCTCACACACTCACTCACTCACTCTCACACGCTCACACACTCACTCACTCACTCTCACACGCTCACACACTCACTCACTCACTCTCACACGCTCACACACTCACTCACTCACTCTCACACGCTCACACACTCACTCACTCACTCTCACACGCTCACACACTCACTCACTCACTCTCACACGCTCACACACTCACTCACTCACTCTCACACGCTCACACACTCACTCACTCACTCTCACACGCTCACACACTCACTCACTCACTCTCACACGCTCACACACTCACTCACTCACTCTCACACGCTCACACACTCACTCACTCACTCTCACACACTCACGCTCACACACACACTCACACTCACTCACTCTCACGCGCTCACACACACTCACACACTCACGCTCACACACACACTCACTCTCTCACTCACTCACTCTCACACACACTCACTCTTACACGCTCTCACACACTCTCACACGCTCACACACACTCACTCACTCTCACACACACTCACTCTCACACGCTCACACACACACTCGCTCACACACACTCACTCACTCACTCACTCTCACACACACTCACTCTCACTCACTCTCACACACACTCACTCTCACACGCTCACACACATTCACTCACTCTCACACACACTCATTCTCACACACTCACACACACACTCACTCTCACACACACTCATTCACTCTCACACACACTCACTCACTCTCACACACACTCACGCTCAAGTCAAGTCAAGTTTATTTGTACAGCGCTTTTCACGATACAAATCATTGCAAAGCAACTTTACAGCAAATTAAGTTTCTACAATATTTAGTGGTAGCTTATCAGTGGTGACTGTCAATTAATGTACATATGGCAGAAATGTACGGAAAAATCAATTTAAGACGTAATAAAAAAGACGATGAACACTATTAACAGCAATTATAAAATAATTAAATGTGCAAAATAGCAAAATGTGGTAGTTCTGTATCTTGTTTCAGGGTTGGCATCATCTGAAGTCCTCTGAGGGGTTGGCATCATCTCTTCTCAGGTGTTCTAGATCCAGACTGAAGCTTGTGTAAATCCCCGTGGCAAAAACAGAGAAACAAATAGAGACATAATTAGCGTAGCTGCTGTTCCAACCAAGCAAAATTGATTTGTTTAACCCAAACTAAAGAATAATAATAATGTGCAACAGTGAGTGAGACAAAAATAATATACTCTGGTATCAAAACTCCATCTTTATCTAAATATAAAATGATAAGATATCATTTTATAAAACTATAAAATTTAAAATAAAAAGCAGCATTTTGAAGACTATTTATGTTCTATTTAATGTGGTAATAGCAAATCATTTTTATGGTATTTTGTGAATAAACAATGGCAAAACAAAAAACATCTGCCGTTATATTAAATAATGGAATGCTAATTTGAAAACAATGAATTGAATAAATTATATATCTTCCATTCTGTGCCATAGCCAATCAAGGATTACTTGAAAGGATTGTTCACCAAAAAATTACTGTCATCTACTCACCACATACTTTTTTCATACACTATCATATACCTTCAGAAGACGTGAAATATACTCTTTTTGGAGCTTGACAAGACCATGGTAAACATAAACTGTCATTGTATGGAAAAGCAGTCTGGACGTTCTGCTAAACATTCTTTTGTGTTTACCTGAAGGAAAAAAAATCATACTTGGTTTGACTGACATGGAGAGAGGAAGACAGAACTATTGTGAACTATTGTGTAAATAATTTCTTTAAATAATAAAGTCATTTTCTTTTCTTGGTTGCACAGTTAAGTAGAAATTAAAAGTTTATTTCAACACCATGGTCATTTTAAATATCGTCATATGCCATAAACAAATTACCTACAGTAAGACATTGCAAAAATACAAAAATAATGTAATTTACTCAGTGAAATTTAAATGCTTGGCTAAAGCTGTAATCTCAAAAGAGAATTCTATGTAAATAATCCTAAAGCATGCACAATCTCATGTACAAATAATATAAATATTTACATACATTCAACATGAATGCAATCTTACTCTTGGTTAAAATTAAAGCGCAATGAACTGGTGTTATGTTGTTTTGAAAAACGTCCCCAATCCAGACATTTTTAGACTGGAAAAATCTTTGTTTTGAACATTGTTTATAGATTTACAGGAATATAATTTTAGTATACCATACCTTGCCCAAAGGGGCTTTAACAAAACTAATTCACACACACTCACTCACTCACTCTCACACACTCGTGTCTCTGCAGATTCCCTCATGTTGGGTGTGTCTTGTTCCTGCAGGTCACTCTATATGAGTGTCACTCTCAAGGAGAGATCCGTCTGCTGCAGTCGTATGTAGATGCTGACGTATCCTTTCAGACACAGAATAAAATCATCAGACAGCTGTGTTTTATCTTGAAGTATCTGAGGTTTTTCTGCAGATTTGGGCCGGTGTATTTTGTTATTCCCTTGATTCTTGCGCTGTCTAGGCAGATGAAAACTTCTACACTTGCGCTTGGACCTTTGACTCGAGCACCAGTCACCCGCTGCTGGCCGTGGCCGGATCTCGCGGCATCATCCGCGTCATCAACCACATCACCATGCAGTGCGTCAAAGTGAGTCCAGACGCTCGGCCCAACTGACCTGCATTAGTGCGTCTGCTGCTCCTCTAACTGTGTTTACACTCATGTCTTTGTGTGTTTACACTCATGTCTTTGTGTGTCTACATTTATGTCTTTGTGTGTTTACGCTGATTTTTTTGTGTGTTTCCTCTGATTTCTTCGTGTGTCTACACTCTGCAGCATTATGTCGGCCATGGAAATGCGATCAACGAGCTCAAATTTCACCCGAGGGACCCGAACCTTTTGCTGTCGGTCAGTAAAGGTAAAGAGCGCAGATGTTGCGGCGCGCTGTGCGTTCGGAGCAGGTTGTTGATGGTTTGCCGTGTGTTTGTCAGATCACGCGCTGCGGCTCTGGAACGTTCAGACAGACACTCTGGTGGCCATCTTCGGAGGCGTCGAGGGCCATCGCGACGAGGTCTTGAGCGCGGTGAGTGTATCGTGGCTGGTGTTGATCAGATTTGCTTCTGTCAGTCTGCAGTATGATCGTAATCACTGCAGCGTTTCTGTATATATGTATTATATTTTCGCCTGGCTCCGCTGTTGTACTATTCTTTGAAAGGACTCGGAGTAATTGCCCTCTAAAAACTATCAGGAAACAGCAGTGAGAAGAAGTAGCAAACTTTGCGTCTCGCGTAGAGTTGATGAATGAAAGAATGAATTTCTTTATGTATAAACTTATTAGGTTGTGTTCATTTGGAGGACACCCGTGAAAATGTCTGTTTTAGTACACCTCACCATACCTGCACTACAAAAGAACCAAAGTATCATGTAAAGCTTGAGTTTATTTGTGCTGTTAGAACAAAATACTGTACATGAGTATAATATGTATGAAAGTAATAAAACTAAACTGAACAACAATAAAATATTTTTTTTCCTCATTAATCATTTCATTAATCAGGGACCTTTAATTTCACTATAAAATCTCATTTCTATTGTAGGCTCATTTTGTAAATGTAATCTATAGACAAGCGCAAACTGTGTGCTTAATGCAAATGTTATTGGACACATTTAAGAGATCAGGTGATTATGTTCGTCCATCTATGCAAATATATCTCTGTATCGAGACAAAAGAATGAGGTTAATCGCTGTCTGTCACCGTCGTGATCGAGTATATTTGCGAAGACTGGTGAAGGTAGGCTACACCACCCAAAAACATATAATACTTGTGCTTTTATTTCTCATCAAACAGTTTATAGGCCTACAGAACAACATTAAGCAAATATTGTCAAATCCTATCTAAAGAAATCCTGTTTAAATACAATAAAAATAAAACACACTTCACTTAAAAAGCCTTGAACTTCGTGAGTACAGAAACAGTGCATCGTGACGTTAGTCATTGTGTCACTAAATGCTTCTGTTGTGTTTGCAGGATTTTGACCTGCTTGGTGAGAAGATCATGTCCTGTGGGATGGATCACTCCTTGAAGCTGTGGAGGATCGACTCTGAGCGGATGCAGAAAGCCATCCGCGGTTCGTACGAGTATAACCCCAGCAAAACCAACCGGTGAGTCTCGTCTCTCCTCCAGCGCTCGTCCTCTGCTTCAGCAGTGCATTCAGCCCTCTTCCCTACCTGCGTTCTCAGGCCTTTCGTGTCTCAGAAGATTCACTTCCCAGACTTTTCCACACGAGACATTCACAGGAACTACGTGGACTGCGTCCGCTGGCTCGGAGATTTGATTCTTTCAAAGGTACTTTCTGCAGCACGAGAAGCCGGTGACATGCATTTTAATATGTGACCCTGGAGCACAAAACCAGTCAAAAGGGTCAATTGAGCAGTTTATGCATGATCTGGAAGCTGAATAAATAAGCTTTCCATTGATGTATGGTTTGTTAGGATATTATTAGTTCCTCGGTAATCATTTGCTGTGTGTTGTTTTGTAGTCATGTGAAAATGCCATTGTGTGTTGGAAACCTGGGAAGATGGAAGACGACATCGACCGCATCAAACCCAACGAGTCTAACGTGACGATTCTGGGCCGCTTCGATTACAGTCAGTGTGACATTTGGTACATGCGCTTCTCCATGGACTTCTGGCAGAAGGTTTGAGGTTCTTGACAGACTTGTGAACTGAAAGTGACTGACAGTAGGGTTAGTGAGAACGTCTGACGATGAATGAAGAGTGTGTATCTTCACCTCCGCAGATGCTAGCTCTTGGAAATCAGGTCGGGAAGCTGTACGTTTGGGACCTGGAAGTGGAGGATCCTCATAAAGCAAAGTAAGATTCCTGGTTTGAGCTGTCCACAGCACTGTATTAGTGCTGTACTTGAGCTCTGCTTGTGTTGTGCTCAGGTGTACGACGCTCACGCTCCCCAGATGCACGTCTGCGATCAGACAGACCAGCTTCAGTCGGGACAGCAGTATTCTGATCGCTGTGTGTGACGACGCCTCGATCTGGCGCTGGGACCGGCTGCGCTGAGTCTCCTGACGCTCACTGCTCGAATCATCGATCGCCGAGTTCTGCTGTCTTTGCTTTTCACTTTTGCTTTTTTCTTTGCCTTTCTCTTGTCTGACTTCAATAAAATCTATTTTTATAACCCTATATTCCTTGCTCAGTTTTTCTAGCCCATTTAAATTGTTGTGAAATTTTTATTTACTTTAACCAGGAAGGTCCTGCTGAGATACAAGAGGGAGTCCTGGTGAAGATTCAGAGAAACACACATCACCACACAACGAACAAACACAAAACACAATTGTCTAAAAACAATACAAATCCTAGTCAGTTATTAAAACCTGTACACTCTTCTATATAAACAGACTTTAAACTATTTTTAAACAGCGAGAGATGGGACAGATTCCAGATGAGGCTCGTTCCGTACACGGAGCATAATTATAATAAACAGATGGACCTAACTGAAAAATCGGCATCTTAAGTAAGAGTTGATCTGGTATTAAATATTTGTGCAGTATGACAAACTAGATATATACTGTGGTAATTTACCCACCAAAGCTTTTAAAATAAAAATTAACATTTGTTTTTTCTCAAGCAAATTGTTCATTTAACCCAACACTTTTTATACACTAATAGTGATCAACAGTGAACAAGTATTCACTAATTCACCTGATTTCTTGAATTAAACCGGGAACATTTCTCAGACAAAAACTATTAGCCATTAGCTTTACTACTAATCAAAACTTTTTTATCTAATGTGCATTGACCTACAGGTAAATGCACATTAGATCATTTTAAATTGAGATTTGAGTAATTTTGATTACTGCATGACTAATGCAAAAAAGACATGACTGATAACATGAAGCTGATATATTTAGAGGTAGTTAAATTGGGCTCTTCTGCCGTTTTTCCTCCTATTCCTGTGCTTTTGAATGTACTAGTGTGATGATATTTGTAGTATTTGTGTTAAAGCTGTTCTAGATGATTTATGTTAAACATTGTGCATATAAAATATTGCGTTATAATATATTTACGAAATCACACTTCGTTCGTTCTGGTGTTTTTGGACGCACGCGCCGCGCCGGATCGACCAATCAGCGAAGCGCGCTGTGTTTTGTTTCCGGGTCAGAGGTCGCGTCTATCAGCTGCTTATGGAAGTTTCTAGCAGTATCCTGTGAGGAGATGGTTCTGTTGCTATCTGCGGTCGAGTGTGTTTCCTCGAATGTGTTCCTGCAGTAATCGTGGTGATGTTCGGATGTTTAGTCGCCGGCAGACTGGTGAGTGGATTCATATTCAGTAGCATTAACTTAACTAACCCACCTTAACTAGCCTGATCACTAGCTGTTAGCCAAGGGCTAATGAGCCATTTTCTGATTCAAATTAGACCGATCTACGTCTTATTTAACCGGCTTCACATAGTTATGGCCAGTCTTGAAGAAATTAGACGACTAACCTGTAAGACTAGTCTAAGTCTTTTATGCAACGAGATACGAGAACACCAATAACCTGATTAGCCCAGTGCGATTCTTCCATTCAGTCTGTTTACTGATGATTCGAGGTGTAAGAGTGAACTGAGATCAGACTCGCAGTCTCTCGGTGTTTGTCTCTGATCTGTTTATCTGTGTTCATCATTGTTTATCTGTATTTATCAGTTTATTTGGGTTTATCTGTGTTTATCAGTTTATTTATGTTTATCAGTTTATTTGTGTTTATCAGTGTTCATCTGTGTTTATCTGTATTTATCCGTTTATTTGGGTTTATCTGTGTTTATCAGTTTTGTATTTATCAGTTTATTTGGGTTTATCTGTGTTTATCTGCTCTCTCAGGTCCAGACGGACGCGCAGCAGGTCGCCTCTGATAAGTTCGTCTTTAATCTGCTGGACTATGAGAAGGTCAATCATGTGGTGGTGTTCATGCTGGGCACGGTGCCCTTCCCAGTGGGCATGGGTGGTGCTGTCTACTTCTCTTTCCCAGACCCTGCTGTCGGACAGGTGTGGCAGCTTTTAGGCTTCATTACCAATGAGAAACCCAGTGCCATATTCAGAATCTCTGGTCTGGAAGCTGGTAAGCAAGTCGAGTGAAATCAGTTCTATAAAGGCTGGAAAACACTACATGACTTTTACAATCACAACATATACAACCCTCTACATTGCGAGTAAATCACTCGCATATGCGACTAAATCTTCACTCTGGGCGACTAAATGATGTCTAATATTTACTCGCCAGTGTGTGAGTTGGAGGCTGAGTATATGATTAGCACAGATATATTTTCACTCACAGAACACTCTGACTGAGCGCTTCAGAGTTTCACTCTCCGCCAAGCGATCTGTGCTGTTTTTCAGTTCATCTGAATGGATGTGCAACGCACCTGTATTTAACGTAC
>NW_015639247.1:45462-65503 GCF_001515625.1 Sinocyclocheilus rhinocerous
GTATAGTATAGTATTTCAGTCTGGCGAGTAAACAAAAAAATTTACTAGCCAATGACGATTCAATTGCCAAGGTGTCCGTAGAGGGTTGATATATTAAAACACTAGGGTGATTATCATCACATCAAACTCGCACAGAAATGTGGTTCAGTGCTGGGAGACACAAATAAAGTCTGTGTCCATCATTCACGTCTGATGTCTGAAATCTGCTTTGACTGGCTCTGATTCTAGCAACTATCGATAATCGACCCGAATCCCTGAAATGGTGTGTGTGTGTGTGTGTGTTTCAGGTGAGGGTGGAGCTCATCCGTTTGGCATGATGGCCGTCCCTCAGGCTCTGTCAGTGGCTCAGGTTGGAGTTTCTATTGAATCTTTGGACCTGCTTGCACAACAAACACCAGTCTCTACTTCAGCTGTCTCCACAGCGGACTCCTTCACACAGGTAACACATACCTCATCATAACTTATCAGCCACCTTACTTACCTTTTGGGTCTTCAGTCTTTTCAGAGTGGATCTTCTGTTCGTAGTAGTGATGAACGATTTTTAGATTACATATCACACCCTAATAAATGCAAAGTTTTTGTGGATAAAAATTATCTAAATTTATGTTTATATTTGAAAGACAATTTAAGGCATGAAGTAATATTATAACATTATAACAGTGACATTTATAAAATGGATAGTTCCAGTCTTGGCCACTGATTAAATATAAGCTAAAATACAGACCTGGCAGATTGTGGCACTGCTTGTTGATATCAGTCGTACTAAAGGCGTTTTTATTTGCGCTTTTCCAATTTCTTTCACACTTCTGTGTGGTTTGAAGGGTCAGATCAAGACTGCAGTGACCGGCTCACAGAGCCCTGTTAATATCACTGTGAGGTCAGGAACTCTCCTGCGGCTGCTTATTAACTTTTTGTTGTCATTTTCACAGTTCACACAGAAGATGCTGGAGAGCCTGTACAACTTCACCTCGTCTTTTGCGCTGTCCCAGTCGCAGATGACACCGAACCCTTCGGAGATGTTTGTTCCTGCGAGCTCCATCCTCAAATGGTGAGTGATGTTTTAAGGCGAAGCGTCATGCCAGCGAATGAGTGTTTGTGTTTAGAGTCATTGTTCTGTCCTCCTCACAGGTATGAAAACTTTCAGAGGCGAATGATGCAGAATCCAAACTTCTGGAAGACGTGACTTACTGCCGTTGTGTTTTTAACAGTTTGATCCACTACTTTATGAAGAACAATTTATTTCATTTAATACTCAGTTTTAATTTCCATGAAGAGTTTCACCTGGTCAAGGAATTTTTTCTCATGAATATTGCCTGGCACATCATTCATTTATTTGCTGAAAATGTTTTATATAACGTGCTGAATTCATATTAAATAAAATCTTTTGTCGATAAATTTTATTAGTCATGTTTATTTTTTCCATGATTTACAGAAATGTGTATCTCAGTGTTTCAGTGAACAGCTTCACAGGAAAATGCTTTAATGTGTTTAATGTCAGTAAACCCTCTGTAAGATGTTCAGGAGCCCATCCTCCTCTGACAGCAAATGCATGTCCAAATAACATTAATATTTAATTCTCTGATAAGTGGATTGTCTTTTATTGAACAGGCCAGATGATGCAGTCCTCGAATGCGTTAGCAAGGCAATGGTTACAGCTTCAGAGCATACGGATAAAGGTTGACAATTTTAGAAGTGTATTTATGATTGACTGAAAAATAAAACTCACAAAATGATTATCATCATCATCTATTCTAGACCGGGCAGATTCTGTTCTATTATTTCTTTCAACTTAAGTTTGTAATGCAATCTGATATTTGTAGGTACCCTGGTGAATTCAGTCTGAGCAGACACATCAGTCCTGTAGCCTCGAGTGCTGAAGGTGCTTCAAGATTCACACCGAATAACACATGAATAAAAGTTCTATTTTAAGGCCGCAACAGCTGAATTTAGCTAGTTATGTTTGAATAGTGATTTCACAGTATTTATTGTAGTAATGAGTATCATGTGCATCAGTATTATCGATAGTAATGTATCTGTATTATCTGTAGTAACGTATCTTTATTTAGTGTAGTAAGGTGTATTAGTATCTGTAGTAATGCATATCTTTATTTACTGTATTAACGTGTAACAGTATTATCTGTTGTAATGTGTATCAGTATTATATGTAGTAACGGTATCTTTATTTACTGTAGTATCAGTATTTCCTTTAGTATCAGTATTATCTATAGTAACGTATCTTTATTTACTGTAGTAACCCTTATATTTATTTACTGTAGTAACGTGTATCAGTATTATCTATAGTAATGTGTATCAGTATTATCTATAGTAATGTGTATCAGTATTATATGTAGTAAGGAGTATCTTTATTTACTGTAGTATCAGTATTATCTATAGTAACGTGTATCTTTATTTACTGTAGTAACCCTTATCTTTATTTACTGTAGTAATGAGTATCAGTATTTACTGTAGTAACATGTATCAGTATTATCTATAGTAATGTGTATCAGTATTATATGTAGTAAGGAGTATCTTTATTTACTGTAGTATCAGTATTATCTATAGTAACGTGTATCTTTATTTACTGTAGTAACCCTTGTCTTTATTTACTGTAGTAACATGTATCAGTATTATCTATAGAAATGTGTATCAGTATTATCTGTAGTAAGGAGTATCTTTATTTACTGTAGTATCAGTATTATCTATAATAACGTATCTTTATTTGCTGTGGTAACGTGTATCAGTATTATCTATAGTAATGTGTATCAGTATTATCTGTAGTAAGGAGTATCTTTATTTACTGTAGTATCAGTATTTTCTGTAGTATCAGTATTATCTATAGTAACGTATCTTTATTTGCTGTGGTAACATGTATCAGTATTATCTATAGTAACGTGTATCTTTATTTATTGTAGTATGTGTATCAGTATTATCTGTAGTAAGGAGTGTCTTTATTTACTGTAGTAATGTGTATCAGTATTATCTATAGTAATGTGTATCTTTATTTATTGTAGTAACGTGTATCAGTATTATCTGTAGTAATGTGTATCAGTATTATCTGTAGTAACGTATCTTTATTTATTGTAGTAACGTGTATCAGTATTATCTGTAGTAATGTGTATCAGTATTATCTGTAGTAACGTGTATCTTTATTTACTGTAGTAACTTGTATCAGTATTATCTGTAGTAATGTGTATCAGTATTATCTGTAGTAACGTGTATCTTTATTTACTGTAATAACTTGTATCAGTATTATCTGTTGTAACAAGTATCAGTATTATCTATAGTAACGTGTATCTTTATTTATTGTAGTATGTGTATCAGTTTTGTCTGTAGTAACGTGTATCTTTATTTACTGTAGTAACATTTATCAGTATTATCTGCAGTAACCAGTATCAGTATTATCTATAGTAACGTGTAGCTTTATTTACTGTAGTAACATTTATAGGTATTATCTGTAGTAACGAGTATCAGTATTCTCTATAGTAACATATCTTTATTTACTGTAGTAACATGTATCAGTATTGTCTGTAGTAACGTGTATCTTTATTTACTGTAGTAACATTTATTGGTATTATCTGTAGTAACGAGTATCAGTATTATCTATATTAATGTGTATCTTTATTTACTGTAGTAACATTTATAGGTATTATCTGTAGTAACGAGTATCAGTATTCTCTATAGTAACATATCTTTATTTACTGTAGTAACATGTATCAGTATTGTCTGTAGTAACGTGTATCTTTATTTACTGTAGTAACATTTATCGGTATTATCTGTAGTAACGAGTATCAGTATTATCTATAGTAATGTATATCTTTATTTACTGTAGTAACGTGTATCAGTATTATCTATATTAATGTGTATCTTTATTTACTGTAGTAACATTTATCGGTATTATCTGTAGTAACGAGTACCAGTATTATCTATAGTAATGTGTATCTTTATTTACTGTAGTAATGTGTATCAGTATTATCTGTATTTAGGAATCTTTATTTACTGTAGTATCAGTATTTCCTGTAGTAACGCCGTTGGGAGGCGCGTCTATAGCAACAGATTTGCAGACACAAGCACAAAGCCATGCATCTGTACTTTTATTAGCTGTTGCACCGGTTATTCTGGACCTGTATACACTAATGTACTAATGAGTGATTAAACCGAAGTGTTTGCTTGCAGATTTTTTGTCATGCTTCAAATCCCAATGTCAGAATATGAGCGCAAACATCTGTCGACTCTGTCGAGACTTTCTGACGACGGTAAGTGACATTCTAACTAATCAGAACTACTGGCATAACCATAACTAATGTCTGAAATACAAACACACGTCTGCATCGAGCATGCCAGTCATATTTCTCGCGTCTGTTTGTTTCATTCCCCACAGATATCGATCATATTTGGTCGCTCGTGTCGTGTTTTATTAAGCAACAGATGTTCATGCGAAAGGTGCGAATGTGCATGCTTAGGCTCTACTGTTCCTCATCTATTATGCTCATTGTTTTTCTGTTTGTAAACGTGAATAATAGCGTGTTCATTCGGTTGTGGTGTGTTTTAGGGGGTTTATATCCTCGGTTTAGGGACTTTCACGTTCTGTCAGCAGAAACTCAACCTCGGGAACAAACATATTCTCATACAGAGACCTGTTTTCATCCTGGCAGAGAAACTCTCTCATTATTATGGATTTAAACAGATCAAACCACAGGCGACAGGTCAGAACAATCATTTTTGTTCATTTATGTACATTTACACAGAAGATGGACATTGTTGGCTGAATTAGATTTCATGATCCACACCTGATCTAAAGGTTTCTCAGATGTGTCACAGATGTCATGAAAGCTACTGTTGATCAGACTCTGGTGTCTCCTCAGACGTGCCGGTGGGGCCACTCAACTTCTCGGCCCTGAGTGCCGAGGGCCCGTTCCAGCGAGACGCAGTGGAGAGATGCGTGCGAGAAACCCTTCACCTGCTGCTCCGTGCCGCAGCCACTCGACCGTCTGTCTCGCACGCTTTTCCTGGGATCGGAGTCCTGACTTTCCGGCAAAGCCGAGTCAAGATGCTGTTCTGCCGTGACTTCATCTCAGCCTTAGATGGCACTGGGAAACTTTCCTCAGCTTCAGCCAGCGTCAGTCACAGCGAGCGAGACTTCAGTGTGTTTGAACCTGCTGGAATCTGTTTAATTAGACTCTGTTGATTTGCAGAGACCGGAGTCGAGGAACTCTAGAGAATCTAAGAGACGCTGCAATGTGCCGCGACCTGCGACCTTCAGCGGTGCCACGCTTCCCAGAATATCAGCAGGAGAAGCCCTGAGAAAACCGCTGCAGACTGATGAAGATGATGATGATGGTGGATGGGGTTTGTCATGAGGAGATCTGGGCTCATGCTGACAGTTTGAGGAAATATGGTAGCTCTGTACTGTTCTGTGTTAGACTCACTCTCATCTCATTATATCTGCAACAGAGAAGCGTCAGCCAGCGGACAGAGCGACTGTGACTGACCTCACAGACGGGCTGGAGGACAAACGGCCAGCAAACACTGACAGGTAGATTCCAGCAGAAGATGATGAAGAATCAGCTGGCCCAGCATGAATTATAAATATTGTCATCATAACCACTGAATTAAAAACATACATTTAAATTTAAATACATTCCTTATCATCACAGAAATAGTTCAGTCTTGGTTAAAAATCCTACTGGGTAGGAAACCAGTTAAAAATCTGGAATTAAAAATTTCCTCATGCGGTGATTTGTGTTGCTTAACAGCATCTGATGACAGAAAGGTGCTCAGATTATCACATGACCCTCTCAAATACACTCAGAACAGAGGCGTTGTGTTACGGTGAACTCTTGTGTGTGTCATCAGACCATTAAAACACTCGAGCTCTGCAGGAGAAAGTTGTTTAGTTGTGACGTAAGACCGGTTTGTGTGACTGAAACGTGAGCTTTACCCAGCAGTGAATGCAGTCTGTCAGCGTGGCTCCTCTCGCTTTAAACATGCATCACCGCCTGTGACTGAACACACTGAGCTTCAGATTTGGGTTTAAAAAATAATGTTTCTTTTATTTGGCCTGGCGGTCTTATGGTAAAATTCTTATGATAATATAGTAATCTTCTATCATTTAATAATCTGTTAACAGTGTTGGGGGTAACGCATTACAAGTAACGTGAGTTACGTAATCAGATTACTTTTTTCAAGTAACTAGTAAATTAACGCGCTACTTTTTAATTTACAAGAAAATATCTGAGTTACTTTTTCAAAAAAGTAACGCCAGTTACTTTGTTTTCCCATTTATTGACTAACAGCTCTCCTGTCCCCGTGTTGGGAGAAATCAGAAGTGCAGAGGCGTTGTGTGCGCTGTGTGAACATGATGTAGTTCTAGACAAAACAATCAAGCCCATCTCATATTTAAAAAGTAACGCAAAAGTAATGTAACGCATTACTTTCCATAAAAAGTAACATAAGTAACATAATTAGTTACTTTTTTTAGGGAGTAACGCAATATTGTAATGCATTACTTTTAAAAGTAACTTTCCCCAACAGTGGTTACTGAGTCACTGTAACTGTGTTCTGGACTTATTTAATTGTATCAGCCAGCAGACATTTACACATTTACATTTAGTCATTTAGCAGACGCTTTTATCCAAAGCGACTTACAAAAGACAGACTCAGTGGATCTGTGTCGGCCGCACTGCTAACAGTTTCTATGTGTAACTGTTTCTAAATGAAGAATAGATGAGTGTTAGATCAGCAGGACAAATCTGAGACTTTCTGTTTGTCATGAACACAGAGGCGTCTCTCTCAGCATCGCGACAGTAAAGAGCAGCGCTGCAGATGCGAGTCTGGACCGAGCGTGCCGTGACCACAGACGGGCCGGACAGGTGAGCCTTCATCACGTCTGTGCTCTCTCTTCCAGCTCGTGATATCAGCTCAGGCTTGTTGATGTGCGTCGCAGGAGCTGTGTTACGTCTGCATGCAGCGAGCGCAGAGAAACCTTCCTTTATACCAGTCTGATGAGAGCAGAGCCGAGCGCGAGCAAGAACGAGTGTTAATGCTTCAAGAACATCAGAAAGACCTGCAGTATTTCCAGAAAGAAGAGGTGCCCGAGCACACTCATTTACTGAACGCCTCATTTCAATAGGAATATCACATTAAATTCATTGCTGTTAATAGCGTTCACCGTCTGTTTGACTGTATGTTTCTGGCATATGGACATCAACTTGACAGTCACCACACTGCAAAAAAGGCTTATCTTAGTATTTTTGTTTTAAGAATATTTTACCCCACTGGCAGATCATTTTATTTATTTTAAGCAAAATGCACTTCATTTAGTTTCTTTCCCCTGGAAACAAGACTAAATATCTTACGTCATTTTGCTTCTCTAGTAAATGCATCTTAATTTAATAATTTTTTAGATATTTTGACTAGAAACAAGAGAAAAATACTAAGTTAGATAAGCCTTTTTTGCAGTGCACTGATGAGCTACTACTAAATATAATATAGAAACTTTAATTTTCTGTAAAGCTGCTTTGCAATGATTTGTATCGTGAAAAGCACTATACAAATACACTTGAATTTAATTGAATTAAACTACTATAAACCTGTCTTGGACCGTTCCATCACTGACAGATGGACAGACAGAAGAAGCGGGAGGACAGTCAGAAGCTGGCGGCGTTTAATCTGGCCGCTGCAGAAGCTCAGAGACGCAGGAAAGCGCAGGCATACAGCCAATCAGACGTGAGTCTCAACGCCGTTCAGGCTTCAGCTGGATCTGTTTAATTGTTTTTCTGGTCATTTGACGCATGGCCTTTTAGGGCTCGTACATCTTCGTGGTTCGAGCCTGCAGCGCAGACTGTCTGCCGCAGCAGAGACGCTACATGCAGGAGGCAGCCAGACGCAGACAGACGCAGACGGAGCTGATGCAGACGGAGCTGATGCAGGAGGCAGCCAGACGCAGACAGATGCAGACGGAGCTGATGCAGACGGAGCTGATGCAGACGGAGCTGATGAAGGAGGCAGCCAGACGCAGACAGATGCAGACGGAGCTGATGCAGACGGAGCTGATGCAGGAGACAGCCAGACGCAGCCAGACGCAGACGCAGACGGGCAGACTGCATCTGCTGCAGCTCTCAGAAGAGTGAGCATCTCATCGCAGCGCTGTGTGAACGTGTTTAAGATGATGGTGTGATTGTTTCTGCTTGTTTTGTGATGTTTGCATCAGGATCGCATTAGAAAAATCTCAGCAGCTTCATGAGAAACACGAGACGGCCAAGAAGTACCGAAAGGCACTTGAAGCACAAGTGAGTGACTTTCGATCGTTTCCCGTTTGGGATCAGCTGGGTCAATTACATTTTACATTTACATGTAGTTATTTTGCAGACGCTTTTATCCAAAGCGACTTACAATTGGGGAATACATAAAGTGATTCTTCTTAAAGAGGCAAACAGACACAGGAAGTGCTCGCAATACCAAGTTTCAGGTATTGTTTAAATCAGTACAAGCTAGAAAGGGAAGGAATAAATAAAGAGAAAGACGTTTTTATTTTTATTTTTATTTAGGATGAAGTCAAGTAGCATCGAAAGAGATGAGTTCTCAGCTGTCGCTTGAAAATTGTCAGGGATTCAGCATTCCGTATAGCGGTAGGAAGATCATTCCACCAGCCGGGAACGTGATTTTGAGCCTTGAGACCACGAGGCGTCGCTCACTAGCGGATCTCAGACTTCTGGAGGGGATGTAGATTCGTAGTAGTGAGTGGAAGTAGGCGGGTGCTGAGCCTATAGCTGTTCTATTTGCAAGCATCAATGTCTTGATCTTGATTCGAGCCGCAACCGGTAGCCAGTGCAAGGAGATAAAGAGAGGTGTAACATGGGCTCTTTTGGGCTCATTGAAGACCAGTCGTGCCGCTGCATTCTGAATCATTTGTAGAGGTTTGATTGTGCTTGATGGAAGTCCAGCCAGAAGAGCATTGCAGTAGTCCAGCCTAGAAATGACAAGGGCCTGGACTTCTGGTTGAAATGAGAGATAGAGCTGTGTGTCATCAGTATAGCAATGGTAGGAGAAGCCATGTCCCTGTATGATGGGACCCAGTGATGTAGTGTATATGGAGAAGAGGAGCGGTCCAAAAACTGATCCCTGAGGAACCCCAGTGACCAGTTGATGAGCTTTGGATACACAATTTTGGACTTTATCTCATAAATGAAGCAGCGCTGCATGTTTGGCACAATATTTATGTCATAAATCTATAGACATGCGGATGATTCTTAATGCTCTGATTTAGGATATCTCAAGCTTTTTTCCACACAGTTTTGAATTTGATATTTATTTGTGTATTGAATTATCTCACTCTTAAGTTGTTTCAAAGCAGCTTTACAGAAAATTGTGCCTTAATGTGTTAAAGCACCCGGTGAGAAAAAAAAGCCATAAGATATTTAGATCAGACCTCCTCGTCCTCCTCTGGATCAGTGAACTGATGCTAAATATGATGTACTTACACAGTCTGTGTTATACAAGTCGTGATTGAGCTTTCAGTGTGTTTAACTGTAAGGATAATATCAGCAAATCAGATCAGTGACGTTCTCTCTGGATCATAAACACACAGCAGCAGTGATCAGGACTGATTCTGCCTTTCATATGTTGTTTTGAGTGTGGAAGCACGTTGTTAAGTGCATTAAGGCTCACTGTCCTTAATATGGCGTTAATATGCATTTCTGTAGCTCAGACAGTAAGATCCCAGGGTTTGAGTCCATGAACTGATTAAACGCGACAGCTTTGTTTCTATCAAAAACTTCCAGAGTGTTTCATTCTCTTGAAATCATTGTCATAAACAGTAATATATCTCCTGATCTTTGTGTTTTTCTGTCTGTTTGCGTTTAGACGGATCGCCGCTGTTCAGAAATCTCTCCGCGTTTCGACGCGCGGCCCGTGTTTGGACTGATGGACTCCAGTCCGGCGGCTTTAGCGGAGCAGAGACGGAGAGCGCAGAACATCTCTGAAGAGCTGATGAATACAGCCAACCAGAGGAGGAGAGAAACGCTGGAGAAGCGCTTGAACGAGCAGAAGAGAGAAAGAGAAATGATGCAGAGAGACCTCAAAGAGTGAGTAACAAACCAGCAAACAAGCATTAATCCTAAAGAGAAGAATGAGTTCTTGTTGTCTGGGCCTGATGTGCATGTGTCTCAGATCACAGTCGGATGGTTTGAGTGGAATGAATAATGTCTCTTTCGCAGAATGTTAGACGAGCGAATCCATCGTTACGAGAAGCTGCGTCTCCTGCGGGCCGCGTACGAGGAGAGCTGGCACCGCAGCGCCGACCTCAAACACCAGCGAGACCGAGAGGAACTCAACAGCAGGAGGTACAGGAACAAACTGATGATTAGTTCAATGTATAGATGGAATAACAAGAGAAAAACAGAGAGGTCATGATGAGCGATCGCAGGACGTCAGAGCCAGAGTTTCTGTAATCCTGATGATGTTTTTGCTGTTTCCTTCAGGTTCGGTGGTCAAACTCTGACAGAACAACTGGGAAAATATGAGCGATGCAGTCAATGCAAACGCAGCACCGCCAACCGCAGCGAGAGCAACGTCTTCAGAGACACGAATTATGTGACTGGAGCTCGACTGATGCTGTAGACCTCGGATTTCAACTCAGATAATAAAGATGAGCAAAATAAGTGTATGCTTCCTCATCCACATTTACAGCAAACTGAGAGCATCTGCTGTGTTCGTTTACACAGAGATGAATCACATTGTGTTTATTCTTCAGCACTGATCTCATCACAGCCGCATTTCAACATCAGCGAAGATGAAGAATGTGACGCGAATGTGCAGATGCAGATTTTGTTCTTATCTGATATGTTTTGAGCAGAACTTTAAATGCGCCTTCAGCCGTAGAACATGATATTGAGATATTTTGATATTCATAGATCCACAAACGCTTTGTTCTCTGTTTGCAGAATTTTCTCAGAAAATGAATTCTTTGGAAAGAGATGAAAGTTTTCTGCATGTGATTCATCAGTATAAAAGACGTGGTGGAGAATGTGCCATGATGCTCCATTAGTTCATATTTAACAACATATAATGTTCTTGTATCATGACCAGTGCACACCTTAGATGCGATTCAGTGTTTAACATTGACGCTGTGAGCTTTCATATGCACCAATGTCTATTTAGAATGTTTGCATGTGATCAAATGCTTTAAATTATTACAGTTTCTTATTTTACATGCAGAATGTGTCTGTTAGGAGCCGTCAGTGCAGCAAATGCAGAAATGGACACCAGGTGGGGCTTCAATGTCAAAAACACAACTGACTTCATTCAGCTTCCACAGCGATCGAGAGTGCTTTACACACAGAGCAGAAGACACTGAGATTGAGAGTATTTTGCAACCGTGGCCTCACATTTACTGTACATCTGTGCTAAAAGTGAATGAAGCCCAAAGGAGCAAAGTTAAATTCACGCATAATACACAGTCAAGCAAACGTACAAAAACAAATAGTCTTCACTTCACTGAGTGTATGTTCATAACGCTCTGCTGAGAGCAAATGATGGAAATACAGAGTGAATATGAGAGCGTGTGGACAGCTGTTCCACTTTCCCAAGACACCAGATCAAATTGATATTCCACATTTATTGAGCAACACATCAGCCAGAGTCAGTTCCTGATTCCAGATGTTCAAAACACACTGAAGAAGCCAGCAAACCACAGAACCGCTTCTGCACTAAACAGATAGCACTCAAACAATCCCTCATGTGAATTATTTTCTCTTGATATTTTGTATTTGGTCTAGTGTTGCTTTAAATCTAACACTGCATCTTCAGGGTGTTTTTGACAGACAGTGAAGCAGGACAGAGGCAGAGAGACGTCACGAGCTCATCGTACTGTTATCTCAGTCCAAAAACACAGAAGAGAGGCGAGATGCGTCCGCAGACGTACAGCTGCTAATGCGACGTCAGGCTCACGTGAGCAGGATAGAGTCCAGCCTACAAGACAATAAAAGTCATCTCAAAGAGGTCAGAGGTCACAGCACACATTCTGTTCACATGTGATTTTACGAACCACAGGGGACAGAAGTGACTCATGAAGCTCAGTGAGGCTGAGGAGAAACACACACACACACACACACACACAAAGGTTTGTCATCAGTAAACAAACACATTTTCCAAACCACACAGACTTGAGTATAACAACACACACTCACACACGCACACTCACTCACACACCCACACACACACACACACACACACAAAGGTTTGAGTCATCAGTAAACAAACACATTTTCCAAACCACACGGACTTGAGTATAACACACACACACACACCCACACACACAGAGAGAGATTGCGCTGCGCACACAGAAACATTCAGGAGCACAGAAACTTGTTTTCAGCGCTGCCCCACGACTTTTATTAATAAAATAAAATTCACACACAAAACACTCTTTCTCTCTCTCAATCGGTTGATCAATCAATCAATAATTTATTCAAATCATAATGCATTAATTCAAATAAATGTGACCCGCACTATTTAGTCTCTGGTCCTGACCTGAAGTGGGCAGAATGCTAGCGCTAACGAGCCGTAACTGACGAAAATAACCGTCATTTTTACGGTCAAATATTGCACTGCAAACATCAACAGCTTTAGCTTGTCAATGCTGGCAAATGACTATGGTATAAGCGAGATAATGCATGGCTAGCTATGCATTAAACAATATTAATGCACTCTGTGTCGGGTGGTCCTTTGCCTCCAGATCGTGCATTAAAACCCTTTGATCACAGCTAACCGTGCATCATCCCTTATTTATTTTACTCCTAACCTGAACCCTCACTGAAACGTCTTTGCACTTTTGGACATTGAACACGTGTCTTCAGTGTTGAGCGCTGCTTGTTCCTGAGAGTTTCTGCTTTTCCTGATACACCCAGAATCAGCGATCACAAGCCTGTCTGATGTCTGGTGTCTGCAGAGACCCAAAGCCCTTCTGATCTCGATCTGGCATCACTTCTTCATGCGAGTGGGTGTTTCTGCGAATAATATCACACACACAATCATTCCGCGGGGAAAGGTCCTGGCATGTTTGCTTCTTATTGATGGATTCCAGCATGTTTCAAAACTATTGGGTGCATTTCAGTGATGCCGAGGAGCAGCTCCAGCTGCAATGATTCCTTTATCAACTATTTCATTTCCATCACACTGAAAATCAGATTCGGCATTTTCAGTTTTAGCTGTCTGATGGTTTATGACGATCATGAACAGTCAGCAATAACCAACTATAATACAACTCATCTCATATGACTTGTGCTATAAATTCACAATCTCGGAGAAAGTGGTGTGGTGTTTTACTGGCAGCTGTTAGCGGTGAGTTCATGCTAACGAGTCACGCTAATCACTAGCAGAACGTTTCCACATCAACAGCTCATGGGTGCGTCCAGGTCATTCGAGTCTGGACTGACTCACTCCATTCACGCTAATGAATCTCTAGCTGTAAGGCATCAGTATAAAACATGTAGTGCAGAGGACAAATAAAGAAATATATTCATATGACTCACAGTAAGACTGAAGAAATGAGCAGGCTTTACAGTTTGCATGTCAAAGGATTCAGGAGCAAGAACACATTAACAGCTTTAACTCTGATGAATCATAAAGGTGCCTTTTCATGCTGAAATCAAACACTGACAAACAGAGCCGTTCCCTACAAACACGCCACACCAGACAGACTTCAGTCAACAATACAGACACGTTCTGCTGCCTGAGCTCCAGTGCTGGGAAGGTTACTTTGGAAATGTAACAGGTTACAGATTACATGTTACACTATTTAAAATGTAATGAGTAGTGTAACTATTTCAATTACTACACAGAAACATTCAGGAGCACAGAAACTTGTTTTCAGCGCTGCCCCACGACTTTTATTAATAAAATAAAATTCACACACAAAACACTCTTTCTCTCTCTCAATCGGTTGATCAATCAATCAATAATTTATTCAAATCATAATGCATTAATTCAAATAAATGTGACCCGCACTATTTAGTCTCTGGTCCTGACCTGAAGTGGGCAGAATGCTAGCGCTAACGAGCCGTAACTGACGAAAATAACCGTCATTTTTACGGTCAAATATTGCACTGCAAACATCAACAGCTTTAGCTTGTCAATGCTGGCAAATGACTATGGTATAAGCGAGATAATGCATGGCTAGCTATGCATTAAACAATATTAATGCACTCTGTGTCGGGTGGTCCTTTGCCTCCAGATCGTGCATTAAAACCCTTTGATCACAGCTAACCGTGCATCATCCCTTATTTATTTTACTCCTAACCTGAACCCTCACTGAAACGTCTTTGCACTTTTGGACATTGAACACGTGTCTTCAGTGTTGAGCGCTGCTTGTTCCTGAGAGTTTCTGCTTTTCCTGATACACCCAGAATCAGCGATCACAAGCCTGTCTGATGTCTGGTGTCTGCAGAGACCCAAAGCCCTTCTGATCTCGATCTGGCATCACTTCTTCATGCGAGTGGGTGTTTCTGCGAATAATATCACACACACAATCATTCCGCGGGGAAAGGTCCTGGCATGTTTGCTTCTTATTGATGGATTCCAGCATGTTTCAAAACTATTGGGTGCATTTCAGTGATGCCGAGGAGCAGCTCCAGCTGCAATGATTCCTTTATCAACTATTTCATTTCCATCACACTGAAAATCAGATTCGGCATTTTCAGTTTTAGCTGTCTGATGGTTTATGACGATCATGAACAGTCAGCAATAACCAACTATAATACAACTCATCTCATATGACTTGTGCTATAAATTCACAATCTCGGAGAAAGTGGTGTGGTGTTTTACTGGCAGCTGTTAGCGGTGAGTTCATGCTAACGAGTCACGCTAATCACTAGCAGAACGTTTCCACATCAACAGCTCATGGGTGCGTCCAGGTCATTCGAGTCTGGACTGACTCACTCCATTCACGCTAATGAATCTCTAGCTGTAAGGCATCAGTATAAAACATGTAGTGCAGAGGACAAATAAAGAAATATATTCATATGACTCACAGTAAGACTGAAGAAATGAGCAGGCTTTACAGTTTGCATGTCAAAGGATTCAGGAGCAAGAACACATTAACAGCTTTAACTCTGATGAATCATAAAGGTGCCTTTTCATGCTGAAATCAAACACTGACAAACAGAGCCGTTCCCTACAAACACGCCACACCAGACAGACTTCAGTCAACAATACAGACACGTTCTGCTGCCTGAGCTCCAGTGCTGGGAAGGTTACTTTGGAAATGTAACAGGTTACAGATTACATGTTACACTATTTAAAATGTAATGAGTAGTGTAACTATTTCAATTACTTTATTAATGTAAGTGATTACATGTGAATACTTTTTGATTTCTAAAGTTCTAACAGATGTTTTCAGCTGTTAATCATTTTGAACATGTAAAGCAGGCAGGTTAATCCTACAGTAGCGCTCAACACTGATTACTGTCAAAATCCTTGATCCCTTGACTTTAGGTTAATTTTAAAGCACAGCCACCAAAAAATCAGACTTTAGCACCTCTTTTTACTTAGAGATCATTCTGAGGATAAATACAGATTTAAAACCATAACAAGAAATAGTTTAATAGCAATGATACTGTTTTTGAAATCAAATCTTTGTATAGCTATGACAGAAAACACTGGCATCTAACAGTGGCTTGGAAAAAATAGTTAATCTCTTTAAAAAATATAGCATATACATAAACCCAAATAGGAAATAAAACAGTTATAGAATAGTCAGTATTTATTGACTTGAGCATGTTAACGCTGGTGTTTGGAAGCCGGTTTAACAGTTTTCAGTGCTGGACACAACCGTCTTCACGTGTTTTCTGGACATTTAAGAGCATCAGTAGAAGACATGAAGAAACTAACTCAAGAACAAAGCTGGCAGTAAATGTATGAGAACAGCTCAGAACCACGAGCATCTCATTCATGGCACAGAGCCGCTCATATCAAACATTCAGGTGGATCTGATCCAGTGTAAACACATACAGTAATAAACACATTCAGCAGGACTGTCAGGAGACGGCGAGAGCTGCACAGAAACACACGCTCGAGCGGCTAGATTCATTCTGTAGTTCAGATGAAGAACATGTACATGAGCGCGTAAAACACACTCCTGCAGTTTCCAAGAAATAATTGTGAAATGAAATCCTACTTTATGAACTCTTGGCAAACGTTCATCCATAAATCATATCTCCTGAGAGTTATGGCTCATGAAACTAATAGTTATTTTAATAAAGTAATATGCAGTATGGTATTACGGTCTGTTGAGAATCTCAGCCGTAGTGAGTCAGCTCTAATGTCATCACCTCATTTGAGACGCTAACACAGATTTCACAGATTATTTTTCATTTAAAGACACTCATTTTTGTATTGTTTTGAATATATAATAAAAACATGACCAATGATATATAATTCTATATATAATCATAATTTGGTGCAGCATATTTATTTCAGGAACAACTTTTCTTCCATCAAAGTGCTCACCTTTCATCGCTCTGTATTTGAAGAGGAAGAAGCAAAAGCTTATGGACTGTTATGAGAAACACGTGTATTTGAGATGGAAACACAAACGCTTCCATATTCAGCTCGCAAACAATCAGAGGAAGAAACCGTTCACACACGATCTGCTGAACACACATGATGAGAAAGTGCTAAATAATGTGAGAAAAACAACATTCCAGGCCCTCACACACTGAATCTGAATGTGTGCAACTGTACAAACTGAATATTTGATGAGGAAGGCATTGAGTGACTTTATGATTGATAAACACACGCTCTGATTCACACGGCCAGAACTCAGCTACACTCGCTCTCTCTCTCTTTGCAAATTTAAAGTGGGAAAGTTATCTTAACCCGGGCTTTATAAAGACGTTAGAGTTCAGCGTAACGTGAGAAGCTCGCAGGAGTACAAACGGCTGGAAAACCCCGGCAGAACAGGAAGTCACGTGACAGGAAGCGGCATAAAGCACTGGACGCTCCGCTCACAGCAGATCCTGTTACTGCCCTCTGTCACGATCACTTCCGCTTCTGTGCAGCGGTCAGACGCACACACTCCTGCTAAACTAACACAAACACAAACACACTGACACCAGGACAGAAGCATCAGAGGAAAATCTCCAGAGCTGCATTTCATCTTTTACACAGTGAAGATTGCAATTCTACACACGCAGTGAATCTCCTAAACGATCATATTGTGTGTGTGTGTGTGTGTGAGTGTGTGTGTGTGTGAGTGTGTGAGTGTGGGAGTGTGTGTGTGTGTGTGTGTGTGAGTGTGTGAGTGTGTGAGTGTGTGTGAGTGTGGGAGTGTGTGAGTGTGTGTGTTGAATGCAGGGCGTGCACAAAATAACTAAATAACTTCACGGACACATGAAATGAGTCAATCAATCTCTTCTCAAAAAACATGAAATATCTGCTCAATCGATCGATCAGTGGATCAGTGGATGATCTGTGTGAGTCAGCGCTGCTGGAATCTCAGGAAGGGAACAGTATTTCTCTGACTCCCGTCCACACCCAACATTCCCTTCGATGGGAACACAGGAACGCTGTGTGCTTCCAAACAAACCCAGAGCAGGGAAGCGCTGCGGATTCACCGAGCTGAGTGTGCATCTGACCTCAAATAATTCCTCAGAGAAACATGAATAACAGGAGGTGAATGTGTTTTATTTGCAGTGACGTCAGAGATGAAGGAATCTGTGCAGGATGTCTCTCTGTAAACTCACTTGTGTCTTTATTTAATTCAGTGACAGTCCACAGCCTGATCTGCTCATACATGAACATTACACGTGCATTACTAAAGTAAAACAGTGATTACAAGCATTAATTCCACATTTTCACAAATGGAGCCCTTAAAATGATAAATCGCTCGCATTCCGCATCCATCTAGCTTCATTGTGCTCATGCAAACATCTCAGTTTTTTTCTGCAGATTTTGATCCGTTTTAATGACGTTTGTCTGAAGTATTCTGGTTCTGATCCTGTATGATGTAAGAATGTAGTGTAAAAGAGAGTCAGGTCACTAAAAGTCGGAAAAAGTCACACACAGGTCGGGGAAGTCGTGGCCTAATGGTTAGAGAGTCGGACTCGTAACCCAAAGGTTGTGGGTTCGAGTCTCGTACCGGCAGGGATTGTAGGTGGGGGGAGTGAATGTACAGTGCTCTCCCACCTTCAATACCACGACTGAGTGCTCTTGAGCAAGGCACCGAACCCCCAACTGCTCCCCGGGCGCCGCAGCAATAAAATGGCTGCCCACTGCTCCGGGTGTGTGTTCACGGTGTGTGTGTTCACTGCTGTGTGTGTGCACTTTGGATGGGCCCAACTGCTCCCCGGGCGCCGCAGCATAAATGGCTGCCCACTGCTCCGTGTGTGTGTTCACGGTGTGTGTGTGCACTTTGGATGGGTAAATGCAGAGCACTAATTCCGAGTATGGGTCACCATACTTGGCCACATGTCACGTCACTTATAAAGATCATCAGCGTTATAATCAGGCATCAAGAGAAAGCTGAATGTCAGAAACACTGTCTGTTCAAACCACAAGTAGGTCAGCTTAATAAAAATAACTTTTCATTTTACAACCCATACAGTCTTCAGAGTAATACTGGGCTCCAGGCTTATTGCTGAACAGTGTTCTTCATGCTGACGCTCGATCAGTGAGTGTTTGTGCTTCATGAATCCTCGCCGCTCCCAGCAGCCTCTGCAGCACCGGCTCACACTCGCTTCTCTTTCAGCTAAACTCAGTCACGTTTCTCAGGCGCTGCATCTGTGCTCTCTCAAGCGTCTGACAATCCAGTTCAAACAACATGAGCATTTTGTCAAACAGTGCTCAAAATTGGCACTTTGCATTCACTTGAAACAGAAACACAGAGCTTCATCCAGCAGTAATAAGACCAACTATGATGTGCGTTTTGATCTAATTATGTGAGATTTGATTTCATGTCCTCAAGACCAGCGAGGAAAACAGTCCCTTCATGCTGTCGTCCATCAGAGGATCCAAACACCACAGCAGTAAGAGAAAACACATTCTGACTTTTCCTGAGGAACATGCGATTGCTGTTTGTAACAGCACAACAACGGTGCTAAAGCTTTCTTGATGTATTCATCATTTGTAAGTCACTTTGGAGAAAAGTGATTGACAAACGTACCATGAATCAAGCTCGGGTATGTAGATGTGTTCAGTGTGTGTCTGGGGTTTCAGCAGTTTCTGATCCAGCAGAATCACACACACACACACACACACTCACACACACAAACGCACACACACACACACACTCACACTCACTCACACACACACTCTGAACATGAGAAGGACTGCAGTGTTTTACCACTTTCTTGCGTTGTGGAGCAGCTGGAGGAGGCTTCACTATTAAAGTGCACAACTTCACATCTTCAGGATGAGTGCATTTATTCTGACAAACAAGAAGGAGAAACTATTAAAAGCATGAAAGCATATGAAATATATTGATTCATAAACGATTCATTCGACTCTTAATTGTAATGTAGAAACATGCATTTTCTGTAAAGTTGGTTTGAAACTATTGTGAAAAGTGTTATACGAATAAACATGAAATAAATCGAATTCAGCCAATTCTCTGAACAGATGTAAAATAATGCCCTACCATAATAATAATAATAATCATCAATATTATTATAATAAATAAAGCCTTTTACAGAGTGGTGAATTAAAAACAAAAAACTGAGGTCAGTAAGAATGTTTCTGAAAGAGTCTCTTCTGCTCACCAAGGCTGCATTTATTTGATCAAAAATACAGTACAATTTGTGAAATATTATTATAATCTAAAATAGTTGTTTTCTATGTGAATATCTGTTAAGATGTAATTTATTTCTGTGATCAAAGCTGTATTTTCAGCATCATTACTCCAGTCTTCAGTGTCACATGATCTTCAGAAATCATTCTAATATGCTGATTTGCTGCTCAAGAAACATTTCTGATTATTATCAATGTTGAAAACAGTTGTGCTGATGAATATTTTTGTGGAAACTGTGATACATTTTATTTTTCAGGATTC